>NC_059446.1:16018432-16318432 GCF_905237065.1 Salmo salar | reverse complement strand
TATAGTGTGGTGGTGATTCAGGTTGAGACAGGGGTCTATAGTGTGGTGGTGGGTCAGGTTGAGACAGGGGTCTATAGTGTTGGTGGTGGGTCAGGTTGAGACAGGGGTCTATAGTGTGGTTGTGGTTCAGGTTGAGACAGGGGTCTATAGTGTTGGTGGTGGGTCAGGTTGAAACAGGGGTCTATAGTGTGGTGGTGGGTCAGGTTGAGACAGAGGTTTATAGTGTGGTGGTGGGTCAGGTTAAAACATGGGTCTATAGTGTTGCTGGTGGGTCAGGTTGAGACAGGGGTCTATAGTGTTGGTGGTGGGTCAGGTTGAGACAGGGGTCTATAGTGTGGTGGTGGGTCAGGTTGAGACAGGGGTCTATAGTGTGGTGGTGGGTCAGGTTGAGACAGGGGTCTATAGTGTGGTGGTGGGTCAGGTTGAGACAGGGGTCTATAGTGTGGTGGTGGGTCAGGTTGAGACTGGGGTCTATAGTGTGGTGGTGGGTCAGGTTAAGACAGGGTCTATAGTGTGGTGGTGGGTCAGGTTGATACAGGGCTCTATAGTGTTGGTGGTGGGTCAGGTTGAGACAGGGGTCTATAGTGTTGGTGGTGGGTCCGGTTGAGACAGGGGTCTATAGTGTTGGTGGTGGGTCAGATTGAGACAGGGGTCTATACTGTTGGTGGTGGGTCAGGTTGAGACAGGGGTCTATAGTGTGTTGGTGGGTCAGGTTGAGACAGGGGTCTATAGTGTTGGTGGTGGGTCCGGTTGAGACAGGGGTCTATAGTGTGTTGGGTCAGGTTGAGACAGGGGTCTATAGTGTTGGTGGTGGGTCAGGTTGAGACAGGGGTCTATAGTGTTGTTGGTGGGTCAGGTTGAGACAGGGGTCTATAGTGTGGTGGTGGGTCAGGTTGAGACCGGGGTCTATAGTGTGGTGGTGGGTCAGGTTGAGACAGGGGTCTATAGTGTTGGTGGTGGGTCAGGTTGAGACAGGGGTCTATAGTGTTGCTGGTGGGTCAGGTTGAGACAGGGGTCTATAGTGTGGTGGTGGGTCAGGTTGAGACAGGGTTCTATAGTGTTGGTGGTGGGTCAGGTTGAGACAGGGGTCTATAGTGTGGTGGTGGGTCAGGTTGAGACAGGGGTCTATAGTGTTGGTGGTGGGTCAGGTTGAGACAGGGGTCTATAGTGTTGCTGGTGGGTCAGGTTGATACAGGGGTCTATAGTGTGGTGGTGGGTCAGGTTGAGAGAGGGGTCTATAGTGTGGTGGTGGGTCAGGTTGAGACAGGGGTCTATAGTGTGGTGGTGGGTCAGGTTGAGACAGGGGTCTATAGTGTTGGTGGTGGGTCAGGTTGAGACAGGGGTCTATAGTGTTGGTGGTGGGTCAGGTTGATACAGGGGTCTATAGTGTGGTGGTGGGTCAGGTTGAGACAGGGGTCTATAGTGTTGGTGGTGGGTCAGGTTGAGACAGGGGTCTATAGTGTGGTGGTGGGTCAGGTTGAGACAGGGGTCTATAGTGTTGGTGGTGGGTCAGGTTGAGACAGGGGTCTATAGTGTTGGTGGTGGGTCAGGTTGAGACAGGGGTCTATAGTGTGGTGGTGGGTCAGGTTGAGACAGGGGTCTATAGTGTGGTGGTGGGTCAGGTTGAGACAGGGGTCTATAGTGTTGGTGGTGGGTCAGGTTGTGACAGGGGTCTATAGTGTTGGTGGTGGGTCAGGTTGAGACAGGGGTCTATAGTGTGGTGGTGGTTCAGGTTTAGACAGGGGTCTATAGAGTTGGTGGAGGGTCAGGTTGAGACAGGGGTCTATAGTGTGGTGGTGGGTCAGGTTGAGACAGGGGTCTATAGTGTTGGTGGTGGGTCAGGTTGAGACAGGGGTCTATAGTGTGGTGGTGGGTCAGGTTGAGACAGGGGTCTATAGTGTGGTGGTGGGTCAGGTTGAGACAGGGGTCTATAGTGTGGTGGTGGGTCAGGTTGAGACAGGGGTCTATAGTGTTGGTGGTGGGTCAGGTTGAGACAGGGGTCTATAGTGTTGGTGGTGGGTCAGGTTGAGACAGGGGTCTATAGTGTGGTGGTGGGTCAGGTTGAGACAGGGGTATATAGTGTTGGTGGTGGTTCAGGTTGAAACAGGGGTCTATAGTGTGGTGGTGGGTCAGGTTGAGACAGGGGTCTATAGTGTTGGTGGTGGGTCAGGTTGAGACAGGGGTCTATAGTGTGGTGGTGGGTCAGGTTGAGACAGGGGTCTATAGTGTGGTGGTGGGTCAGGTTAAGACATGGGTCTATAGTGTTGCTGGTGGGTGAGGTTGAGACAGGGGTCTATAGTGTTGGTGGTGGGTCAGGTTGAGACAGGGGTCTATAGTGTGGTTGTGGGTCAGGTTGAGACAGGGGTCTATAGTGTGGTGGTGGGTCAGGTTGAGACAGGGGTCTATAGTGTGGTGGTGGGTCAGGTTGAGACAGGGGTCTATAGTGTGGTGGTGGGTCAGGTTGAGATAGGGGTATATAGTGTTGGTGGTGGGTCAGGTTGAGACAGGCGTCTATAGTGTTGGTGGTGGGTCAGGTTGAGACAGGGGTATATAGTGTTGGTGGTGGGTCAGGTTGAGACAGGGGTCTATATTGTGGTGGTGGGTCAGACAGGGTTCTATAGTGTTGGTGGTGGGTCAGGTTGAGACAGGGGTCTATAGTGTTGGTGGTGGGTCAGGTTGAGACAGGGGTCTATAGTGTGGTGGTGGGTCAGGTTGAGACAGGGGTCTATAGTGTGGTGGTGGGTCAGGTTAAGACAGGGGTCTATAGTGTGGTGGTGGGTCAGGTTGATACAGGGCTCTATAGTGTTGGTGGTGGGTCAGGTTGAGACAGGGGTCTATAGTGTTGGTGGTGGGTCAGGTTGAGACAGGGGTCTATAGTGTGGTGGTGGGTCAGGTTGAGACAGGGGTCTATAGTGTTGGTGGTGGGTCAGGTTGAGACAGGGGTCTATAGTGTTGGTGGTGGGTCAGGTTGAGACAGGGGTATATAGAGTTGGTGGTGGGTCAGGTTGAGACAGGGGTCTATAGTGTTGGTGGTGGGTCAGGTTGAGACAGGGGTCTATAGTGTTGGTGGTGGGTCAGGTTGAGACAGGGGTCTATAGTGTTGGTGGTGGGTCAGGTTGAGACAGGGGTCTATAGTGTTGGTGGTGGGTCAGGTTGAGACAGGGGTCTATAGTGTGGTGGTGGGTCAGGTTGAGACAGGGGTCTATAGTGTTGGTGGTGGGTCAGGTTGAGACAGGGGTCTATAGTGTTGGTGGTGGGTCAGGTTGAGACAGGGGTCTATAGTGTCGTGGTGGGTCAGGTTGAGACAGGGGTCTATAGTGTTGGTGGTGGGTCAGGTTGAGACAGGGTTCTATAGTGTTGGTGGTGGGTCAGGTTGAGACAGGGGTCTATAGTGTGGTGGTGGGTCAGGTTGAGACATAGGTCTATAGTGTGGTGGTGGGTCAGACAGGGGTCTATAGTGTGGTGGTGGGTCAGGTTGAGACAGGGGTCTATAGTGTGGTGGTGGGTCAGGTTGAGACAGGGGTCTATAATGTTGGTGGTGGGTCAGGTTGAGACAGGGGTCTATAGTGTTGGTGGTGGGTCAGGTTGAGACAGGGGTCTATAGTGTGGTTGTGAGTCAGGTTGAGACAGGGGTCTATAGTGTGGTGGTGGGTCAGGTTGAGACAGGGGTCTATAGTGTTGGTGGTGGGTCAGGTTGAGACAGGGGTCTATAGTGTTGGTGGTGGGTCAGGTTGAGACAGGGGTCTATAGTGTGGTGGTGGGTCAGGTTGAGACAGGGGTCTATAGTGTGGTGGTGGGTCAGGTTGAGACAGGGGTCTATAGTGTGGTGGTGGTTCAGGTTGAGACAGGGGTCTATAGTGTGGTGGTGGGTCAGGTTGAGACAGGGGTCTATAGTGTGGTGGTGGGTCAGGTTGAGACAGGTGTCTATAGTGTTGGTGGTGGGTCAGGTTGAGACAGGGGTCTATAGTGTTGGTGGTGGGTCAGGTTGAGACAGGGGTCTATAGTGTGGTGGCGGGTCGATAAAGTTTGATTTGATTTGATTTAAAGTATTTTTACTTGAGTAATTTATACCACAACTATTTGGGATACAAACTTGGTCTGTTATCTACTTTTGTTTCAGATGAAAGTGGACAGAGGACCACATGGAGGGAGTGCAGAGTATCCTAAAGAGTTGAATAATAAAATAATCTTGATGGATTACAGACCTTCTCCACTTCTCAGACATTTTCAGAATGATAAATCGCAAAGGCCATGTTTTTCCCTCCCTCTCTCCATCCATCCCTCCCTCTCTCTCTCTCTCTCTCTCTCTCTCTCTCTCTCTCTCTCTCTCCCCCTCTCTCTCTATTTCCTCCTCCCTCCGTCATGGTTAGGAGCCTTGGCTTTCTATTGTGAGAGATTACAGGAGCATAGCAGAACCGTGGCCCGTCAAGGGACTTTTATTCATATTTATAATGCATATATAACAAAACAATCTCAGCAGCTGCTACTCCCCCTTCTCCTGTTTAGTGTGTGTGTGTGTGTGTGTGTGTGTGTGTGTGTGTGTGTGTGTGTGTGTGTGTGTGTGTGTGTGTGTGTGTGTGTGTGTGTGTGTGTGTGTGTGTGTGTGTGTGTGTGTGTGTGGAATCTTCTACCCCAGCTCCATCCTCAGCCCCAGCTCCATCCTCAGCCCCAGCTCCATCCCCTGCCCCAGCTCCATCCTCTGTCCCAGCTCCATCCCCTGCCCCAGCTCCATCCTCTACCCCAGCTCCATCCTCTGCCCCAGCTCCATCCCCTACCCCAGCTCCATCCTCAGCTCCATCCTCAGCCCCAGCTCCATCCCCTGTCCCAGCTCCATCCCCTGCCCCAGCTCCATCCCCTGCCCCAGCTCCATCCCCTTCCCCAGCTCCATCCTCTACACCAGCTCCATCCTTAGCCCCAGCTCCATCCTCTGCACCAGCTCCATCCTCAGCCCCAGCTCCATCCTCAGCCCCAGCTCCATCCTCAGCCCCAGCTCCATCCTCCACCCCAGCTCCATCCTCAGCCCCAGCTCCATCCTCTACCCCAGCTCCATCCTCAGCCCCAGCTCCATCCTCAGCCCCAGCTCCATCCTCACCCCCAGCTCCATCCTCTGTCCCAGCTCCATCCTCTGTCCCAGCTCCATCCTCTGTCCCAGCTCCATCCTCATCCCCAGCTCCATCCCCTGCCCCAGCTCCATCCCCTGCCCCAGCTCCATCCTCAGCCCCAGCTCGATCCTCAGCCCCAGCTCCATCCTCAGCCCCAGCTCCATCCCCTGCCCCAGCTCCATCCTCAGCTCCATCCTCTTCCCCAGCTCCATCCTCTGCCCCAGCTCCATCCTCTGCCCCAGCTCCATCCTCAGCTCCATCCTCAGCCCCAGCTCCATCCTCAGCCCCAGCTCCATCCTCTGTCCCAGCTCCATCCTCTGTCCCAGCTCCATCCTCTTCCCCAGCTCCATCCCCTGCCCCAGCTCATCCCCTGCCCCAGCTCCATCCTCAACCCCAGCTCCATCCTCATCCCCAGCTCCATCCTCTGCCCCAGCTCCATCCTCAGCCCCAGCTCCATCCCCTGCCCCAGCTCCATCCTCTGCCACAGCTCCATCCTCAGCCACAGCTCCATCCTCAGCCACAGCTCCATCCTCAGCCCCAGCTCCATCCTCAGCCCCAGCTCCATCCTCAGCCCCAGCTCCATCCTCTACCCCAGCTCCATCCTCATCCCCAGCTCCATCCTCTACCCCAGCTCCATCCCCTGCCCCAGCTCCATCCTCAGCCCCAGCTCCATCCTCAGCCCCAGCTCCATCCTCAGCCCCAGCGCCATCCTCAGCACCCACCAACACAGCTGCAGTGGAGAAGCCCACCTGTATCCACCTACATCCTTACCAGAACGTTCTGTTCCTACTCCAAGGTTAAACAGGACAGGGACCAGGAGGGGGGGGTTACACAGGGAACCTGTCTGGAGGCGGTGAGTCAAGGCCGCCTGTGAGCCCCTTCTTTCACGTACACATACACATACACACACACATACACATACACACACACACACACACACACACACACACACACACAAACACACACACACAGCACTGGAGAGAACAAAACAGAGGGAGACTAATCCTTCAACCATAATAGATAACGAAGTCCTCATAAACAGAAGAATGAGAGACCAAGAAAGAGAAAGACAGTGAGAGAGGGGAGAAAGAGCGAAAGAGAGAAAAAGAGAGAGAGAGAGAGAGAGAGAGAGAGAGAGAGAGAGAGAGAGAGAGGGAAAGAGAGAGAGGGAAAGAGAGAGAGAGAGAGAGAGAGAGAGAGAATGAGAGAGAGAATGATAGATAGGGAGAGAGAGAGAGAGAATGAGAGAGAGAGGGAGAGAGAGAATGAGAGGGAGAGAGAGAGAGAGAGAGAGAGAGAGAGAGAGAGAGAATGAGAGAGAGAGGGAGAGAGAGAATGAGAGAGAGAGGGAGAGAGAGAAAGAGAGAATGAGAGAGAGAGGGAGAGGGAGAGAGAGAAAGAGATCAAAACACCAGCGTTGCACCACAGAGGCCCTGATCGTGATAACACATACAGGACAGACCCAGTCATCTTATCTCATTAATACTCAATTACAAGCAGCTACGCCGATGGGGACTACTGAGAGGGAGGGAGAGAGAAAGAGAGAGGTGGGCTCTTTAGCTCATAGACATTAATAAACAGAGAGGTAATGCTCTAATGTTTTGTCAGCGCTGGTACCAGTGGAGAGTCCTTGTAAGGACTCTGTGTCTCTTTACTTCCACATTGTATTGTTTACTGATGTTCTTTCTCATCATATCAAAGACAGCGTTTGTCTTTACTCACAGTTCAGTGGGTTGTATCCAACACAATCTCCAAAGAACATTTAGACATTTGCCTTAACTTCAGGCAACAGGATTATGGAGTGTCTTGCCGTTTCAATTATGGCGTTAGTTGGAATGAATATCTAGTTGTAATTCTATATGTTCTGTTCTATGTTTTCTATTCTCCCTTATCTTCTCTCCCATGTTGATGTGAACTACTGCTGGTAACTAGTGGTTAAATTCACCACAGTCATTCCTCAGACACACGCTGTGTTCGTCTAATTCCCCATCCACAACAACAAAAGACGTCAGGGGCCTTTAGGGGCCTGCAGGGATACAGGCCAGACAAGAGACTGATGACAAACACTGGTATAATTAAGGCCATTGTTTCCCCTGTGGCTGGGCCTGCTTCATCCCTCTCTCCTCCCGTCTGTTTTCATCCCTCTCTCTTGTGCGCACAGTTTTCTCTCATTCTCTGGATATGATACTGTGGATCATGACGAGAGAGAGAGAGAGAGAGAGAGAGAGAGAGAGAGAGAGAGAGAGAGAGAGAGAGAGAGAGAGGAATAAATGAAAAGAGAGAGAGAGGAATAAATGAAAAGAGAGAGAGAGGAATAAATGAAGAGAGAGAGAGGAAGAGAGACAGAGAGGAATAAATTAAAAGAGAGAGAGGAAGAGAGACAGAGAGGAATAAAAGAGAAAGAGAGGAAGAGGGAGATAGAAAGCAAAAGAGTGAGAGATAGAAAGAAAGAGAGAGGAATATATATGTATATATATATATATAGAGAGAGAGAGAGGAAAATAGAGATAGAGAGAGAGAGGAAAAGAGCGATAGAGAGAAAGAGAGAGGAAAAGTGTGATAGAGAGAGAAAGAGAGAGAGTCCGAGAGAGAGAGAATCAGAGAGAGAGAAAGCGCCTTCTTTCTTTCTCTCGCTCTGTCTCTCTCTCTTTTCCTCTCTCTCTATCTCTTTTTCCTCTCTCTCTCTCTCTCTCTCTCCCTCTCTCTCTCTCTCTCTCTCTTTCTCTCTCTATGAGCTCATCTGAAGTGCATCAATGTATTAAGACTATTTATTGTTCCCCTTTCTTCCCCTCTTCACCGCTCAACTAATTGTCTGTTTAATTGTTTTTCACACAATAATGGAGCCTGTCCCTTGGCCGCAGAGCTCAGCTAAGACCTCTCTCTCGCTCTTGCTGCTTCTCTCTTAACCGCTGTCAATCCCCCGTCAAGTATTTAGACAGATTAAGGATTAGTCCGAATAAATAAAAAACATTTTATCATTTTAATTCTCTGAAAACATGGTTTATTGAAAAGGTGAATTTTTCAAATTATGAGCTAATTATAATAATCAGATTAGAAATGTATGCCTAATTTTTTTCTTATCAGCTGCAAAAATACATTTCTACTCCTGCTAATTGTAGTGGATTGCAGAAAAAAATCCTGCAATATTCCTGTATTGTGTGTGTGTGTGTGTGTGTGTGTGTGTGTGTGTGTGTGTGTGTGTGTGTGTGTGTGTGTGTGTGTGTGTGTGTGTGTGTGTGTGTGTGTGTGTGTTTCTGACAGGTATAGTGTTAGAGGTGGTTGTTAGTTGGTGATCTAGCTGTGAATACATGGATATGTCCTCAGGCTAGCTGTACGATCCCATCCCGGCTCCACACAGACAGAGAGCCTGAACACGGGGGAGCTTGTTCACAATGATCTGAGGGATAGAGAGACAAAATAGAAAGAGTGGGATGGAGGGAGAGAGAATAAAAACAGAGAAAGTCCTCTTGTCCTCCCTCATACATGAGAAGCCCTGTGAGCAAGGTGTAAGAACCCTCCTCAAATAAACTCTCCATCAAAATATATCTCTTCCTCCTCCTCCTTCTACTCTTCTTCCTCTGCAGGCAGATAGGCTTATCCATCCTCTACAGTCCTACCACTCACTTCTCCAAAAAACAAGTCTGCTTCCCAAATGGCACCATATTCACTGTATAGTGCATTACTGTTGACCAGGGCCCATAGGTAGTGCGTGTAGGAGATAAAACAACAGGAATTCAATAGTGTATGCTTGCCACTCTGACCGACACAAGAGCACACAGATGCTCTCCTGACATAAACACTACACCACCAATCAGTTAATCCTAAACAACATTCTGTAAAAATGCATCAATGACATCATCCCCACAGTGACCATACAATTTGTAAGTCGCTCTGGATAAGAGTGTCTGCTAAATGACGTAAATGTAAACGTATATAGCCTAAACATTTACTCTGTACCAGAATCCCCTATATATAGCCTAATGTCACGTCCTGACCAGTAAGGGGTCATTTTGTTATTATAGTATGGTCAAGACGTGGCAGGGGTGTGTTTGATTTATGTGTCTTGGGTTTTGGGTAGTGTTCTATGTTGTCTATTTCTATGTTTGAATGTCTATTTAGTCTATTTCTATGTTCAGGTTTGGTTTAGCCTTCAATTGGAAGCAGCTGTTCTTTGTTGCTTCTAATTGGAGGCCATATTTAACTAGGTTTTTTTGTCACTGTGTTTGTGGGTAGTTGTTCTGTGTATAGCTGTGTAGCCTTACAGGACTGTTTTTGTCGTTGGTTGTTATTTTTGTTAAGTGTTCACGTTTATTAAAATAAAAGAAGAAGATGAGCACTGCACCCGCTGCGCCTTGGTCCACTTTTTAAGACGCACCTGACACCTAAACATTGACTCTGTACCAGAATCCCCTATATATAGCCTAAACATTGACTCTGTACCAGAATCCCCTATATATAGCCTAAACATTGACTCTGTACCAGAATCCCCTATATATAGCCTAAACATTGACTCTGTACCAGAATCCCCTTATATAGCCAAAATTACTCTGTACCAGAATCCCCTATATATAGCCTAAACATTGACTCTGTACCAGAATCCCCTATATATAGCCTAAACATTGACTCTGTACCAGAATCCCCTATATATAGCCTAAACATTGACTCTGTACCAGAATCCCCTATATATAGCCTAAACATTGACTCTGTACCAGAATCCCCTATATATAGCCTAAACTTGACTCTGTACCAGAATCCCCTATATATAGCCTAAACATTGACTCTGTACCAGAATCCCCTATATATAGCCTAAACATTGACTCTGTACCAGAATCCCCTATATATAGCCTAAACATTGACTCTGTACCAGAATCCCCTGTATATAGCCTCGCTGCTGTTATTTTATTGTTGCTCCTTAATTATTTGTTATATTTCTTTATTTTTTTCTGTAAAACTGCACTGTTGGTTAAGGGCTTGTAAGTAAGCATTTCACCGTAAGGTGAAACACCTGGTGTATTCGTTGCGCATGTGCAAATAACATTTGATTTGATTTGAACATATTACATTGTTTCATATCTCCAGCTCCTCCACCAGCAATCACCAGAACAGAAACAACACACTGTAACATATTACATTGATGTTCCATATCTCCAGATCCTTCACTACCAATCACCAGACCAGAAGCAACACACTGTAACATATTACATTGTTTCATATCTCCAGCTCCTCCACCACCAATCACCAGACCAGAAACAACACACTGTAACATATTACATTGTTTCATATCTCCAGCTCCTTCACTACCAAACAATATGTCCACTATGTCTATTCAAACACATTCTATAGCCTTACAAGGAAGACCATTCTGTTTTTGTGTTTGCTACAACTACTGTGTTGCAATCTAGCTTAGTAATTTTCCTTTGCTGTTACCACTGTCTTGAGAGACACATTTCAAGATGAATAAGAAGTATTGGGAAAGGGTCTAGAGTACAAAGAGTTGTCACAAAGAAGTGCCTCAATTTGTACCATTTTGAAATTATCTGAGCGCGAATAGCCTTGGCCCCCGGCTATCTATGTCTAAGGATAGCACAGAGCAGCCTCCACAGCACAGCCTCTTTCGATCTCTGTTTCCGCAGTCTCCGCTCTCCGCACAGCACAGTGTAGAAAAAGGCAGGTATAACCCTGGTAAATGAATAGTTTTATCTATAACACATCCTCTCAGAGTAGGATATGTAACCACGGAATAATTGCAATAGTTTAGCAATGGCTGGAGTTCTGTTTTTGAAGCTCAAGGAGTTCCTGTCGTGTGTCGTGTAACCAGCTTGTGTCAGAATTTAGAATTCCCAGTCGGAATAGTAATTGGTTACTGTCACGTTCTTGAAAATGAGCGGACCAAGGCGCAGCGTGAGTATAGTTCCACATATTTTTAATCTCCGTGAAACAAACAAAACAATAAAGAACAAACGAAACGTGAAGTCATGACATGACTTGAACACAGGCAACTAAACACAAACAATATCCCACAAACACAGGTGGGAAAAATGACTACTTAAATATGATCCCCAATTAAAGGCAATGATTACCAACTGCCTCAAATTGGGAACCATAACGAAACACCAACATATAAATGTTAAACTAGAACACCCCCTAGTCACGCCCTGACCTACTACACCATAGAGAAACAAGGGCTCTCTATGGTCAGGGCGTGACAGTTCCTTTGGTTCTGTGGGGGTCTCCAGAGCCGAAATCTGGCAATTTCCCATTTTATTCCATGTTTCAATGAGTAACCTGGAATCTGGCACACAAATGGCCTTGGAGAACCCCTAAACTGCTTTGAACGGTGTTAATGAAACATGTACAGTAATGTGGAACAATATGGAAATGCTCTTTCTCTCTCTCACATACACTCACTCGCACACACTCACACTCATACAGTGAGGGAAAAAGTATTTGATCCCCTGCTGATTTTGTAGGTTTGTCCACTGACAAAGAAATGATCAGTCTGTAATTTTAATGGTAGGTTTATTTGAACAGTGAGAAACAGAATAACAACAAAAAAATCCAGAAAAACGCATGTCAAAAATGTTTTGCATTTTAATGAGGGAAATAAGTATTTGACCCCCTCTCAATCAGAAAGATTTCTGGTTCCCAGGTGTCTTTTATACAGGTAATGAGCTGAGATTAGGAGCACACTCTTAAAGGGAGTGCTCCTAATCTCAGTTTGTTACCTGTATAAAAGACACCTGTCCACAGAAGCAATCAATCAATCAGATTCCAAACTCTCCACCATGGCCAAGGCCAACGAGCTCTCCAAGGATGTCAGGGACAAGATTGTAGACCTTCACAAGGCTGGAATGGGCTACAAGACCATCGCCAAGCAGCTTGGTGAGAAGGTGACAACAGTTGGTGCGATTATTCGCAAATGGAAGAAACACAAAAGAACTGTCAATCTCCCTCGGCCTGGGGCTCCATGCAAGATCTCACCTCGTGGAGTTGCAATGATCATGAGAACGGTGAGGAATCAGCCCAGAACTACACGGGAGGATCTTGTCAATGATCTCAATGCAGCTGGGACCATAGTCACCAAGAAAACAATTGGTAACACAGGACTGAAATCCTGCAGTGCCCGCAAGGTCCCCCTGCTCAAGAAAGAACATATACATGCCCGTCTGAAGTTGGCCAATGAACATCTGAATGATTCAGAGGACAACTGGGTGAAAGTGTTGTGGTCAGATGAGACCAAAATGGAGCTCTTTGGCATCAACTCAACTCGCCGTGTTTGGAGGAGGAGGAATGCTGCCTATGACCCCAAGAACACCATCCCCACTGTCAAACATGGAGGTGGAAACATTATGCTTTGGGGGTGTTTTTCTGCTAAGGGGACAGGGAAACTTCACCGCATCAAAGGGACGATGGACGAGGCCATGTACCGTCAAATCTTGGGTGAGAACCTCCTTCCCTCAGCCAGGGCATTGAAAATGTGTCGTGGATGGGTATTCCAGCATGACAATGACCCAAAACACACGGCCAAGGCAACAAAGGAGTGGCTCAAGAAGAAGCACATTAAGGTCCTGGAGTGGCCTAGCCAGTCTCCAGACCTTTATCCCATAGAAAATCTGTGGACGGAGCTGAAGGTTCGAGTTGCCAAACGTCAGCCTCGAAACCTTAATGACTTGGAGAAGATCTGCAAAGAGGAGTGGGACAAAATCCCTCCTGAGATGTGTGCAAACCTGGTGGCCAACTACAAGAAACGTCTGACCTCTGTGATTGCCAACAAGGGTTTTGCCACCAAGTATTAAGTCATGTTTTGCAGAGGGGTCAAATACTTAATTCCCTCATTAAAATGCAAATAAATGTATAACATTTTTGACATGTGTTTTTCTGGATTTTTTTGTTGTTATTCTGTCTCTCACTGTTCAAATAAACCTACCATTGAAATTATAGACTAATAATTTCTTTGTCAGTGGGCAAACGTACAAAATCAGCAGGGGATCAAATACTTTTCTCACTCACTGTACATACACCATCCACTCCACCCCCCCAACCCCCCTCCACACACACCTTCCACCACACCTCTCCCCCCCACACACACCCATGCATTCATTCTTTTCAACCCTCTGACAAGAAAACAAATTATGATTTATGTTCAATCTGAATACCCCATTAGTGTATAGAAGCCTTCCGTCTCTGCTAGGAAGCATTATGCTGTAGACTAGAAACCTCACCATGTTGTTTCCTGGTCCAGCTCTACACTAGTTCTCTTCTCAGGGGGACCAGCACCAGTTGTTACTGTTCAACTGCTCTATTCCTGCCAGCCTGCCTGCCAGCCTGTCTGCCCTGCTACAAACCCACACAGAGGCATATGGTGGCTTGATGTTGTTAGCTCGTAAAACGATTTCAACAACTACCACATTTGGATGGAGCTAACAGAGTAACCAAATCAAATCAAATAAGTATGGTCAATTGAATACAGCTGATACCAGTTGTGATGCTTGTTGTGTTTGCCAGCTGTGCTGTGGTTACAACATCTGGATAAAGCAACACTGAAGTAAACTGAAGGCTGTGTGTGTGTGTGCACGCGTGTGTGTGTGTGTGCACGTACATGTGTGCGTTAGAGTAATTGTGAATAGTAAACAGTGAATAAAGCGGCCATAATGACTGTGGGATGATTAGACAAGGAAGAGAAAGGTCACTGGGGGTTGATCCATCTGTCTCATTAGCTGATTTATTTCTGGCTACCTTTACCCTTCATTACTCTCTCTCTCTCTCTCTCTCTCCCCCTCTCTCTCTATCTCTCTCTCTCTCTCTCTCTCCAGGTTTTTTCTCATTCTCTCTATTTCTCCCCTCTGCCCTCAAGGTTCTTGTGCGTTAAAGAATCATTGCAATGGACTTTGCTTGGCCTGTTTGGACGTGAGAGAGTGAGAGAGAGTGAGAGAGAGAGAGAGAGAGAGAGAGAGTGAGAGAGAGAGAGAGAGAGAGAGAGAGAGGAGGGCAGAATTGTAATTCACCTCAGTGCCAAGAGAGGTCATGCGTGTACTGTTGTTTCATTTAACTTTATAAGACAGTCAATTAATATCTAATTATTACCAGTTATTGCAGCATAATGAACATGTAGGAGGAGAGGAGAGAATTTGACCTCCAAGTTAAGTGATCCTTCAGCATGGTGTCTCTTCAACAAGCCAGAGTAGGGTGTGTCAGTATAGAGCAACCTGTACAATGCTATATTGAGAGAGGTGGAGAGAGTGATTTATGCTTCATGTAGAAACTCTCTGAGTATCTTTTCTGCATCCTAAATTTGACAAAGCCCAAAAGTAGTAGACTATAAAGGTACCATTTGGGAAGCAACCCTTGCAGTCCTGGAGTAAGGATAGGTATATGGAGGGAATGACTTGTCCACGGAGTAAGGATAGGGATATGGAGGGATAGACTTGTCCATGGAGTAAAGATAGGGATATGGAGGGAATGACTTGTCCACGGAGTAAGGATAGGGATATGGAGGGATAGACTTGTCCATGGAGTAAGGATAGGGATATGGAGGGAATGACTTGTCCATGGAGTAAGGATAGGGATATGGAGGTCCACGGAGTAAGGATGGGGATACGGAGGGAATGACTTGTCCACGGAGTAAGGATAGGGATATGGAGGTAATGACTTGTCCACGGAGTAAGGATAGGGATACGGAGGGAATGACTTGTCAATGGAGTAAGGATAGGGATATGGAGGTAATGACTTGTCCACAGAGTAAGGATAGGGATATGGAGGGAATGACTTGTCAATGGAGTAAGGATAGGGATATGGAGGGAATGACTTGTCCATGGAGTAAGGATAGGGATATGGAGGGAATGACTTGTCCATGGAGTAACGATAGGGATATGGAGGGAATGACTTGTCAATGGAGTAAGGATAGGGATATGGGGGGAATGACTTGTCAATGGAGTAAGGATATTATGTAAGGATGTTATGGTCTGAAAGGTAATGAGTGAAACTTAATGGATGTTCTCCATTCACATCAAGACAGGAAATGAACTGTAATGCTCTGAGCTGTCTGTGTGACAGACCTCCATCTCAGAGATTAACACTGAGAAGGGGGACAGGGAGAGGGAGAGGGAGAGAGACATGTAGAGGGATGGATGGGGGGAGTAGAGCATTGTAGAGAGAGGGGGTGGAGAGAGAGAGTGGAGAGAGAGATATGAGAGAGATATGAGTGAGCAAAATGAAGAGGGAGAGACAGGGCAGGAGAAGGAGAGAGAGAAGAAATAGAGAGACAGAGGGTTAAAATGATGCACAGAACAGTGCCAAGTGAGGAAACTGAGTATAACAGAGGAGAGGAAATGAGAGGACTATTTAAAGAGGCAAATATATTGGGAGACATGGACTTGCATTACCTGAGTGACTGATGTGAATAGGATGCACTCTTCTGTCTTCTCTCAGGACATTAGGTAGAACTGAGCTGTCTGGGGAGAGAGATGAGATCTGAAGTAGGTGCTAAGAAGAATGAAGAAGAGAGAGAGAGAGAACATTAGGTGGAGAACATTACGGTTGTGAAAGATGAAGAGTGTACTAGTCAGCAATGTTGCTCAAGATGCACTTCGAAATCCAACGTCCAGGTACCTAGGACGTTGGGAGATGCCTTCAAAACCGGCCACTAGGGGCAACAGTGAGTGCTATTGCCATCATGTAGGCTTCTGCTTTGCTAGAGCGTTGTGGATGGTGGATGGTTTGGGATAGTTAAAAAAAAAAGAATCCTATACTAAAATGAAAAGGAATAATCTACCCAAAACCACTAATTACTATGGTTTACACTGTTAAATATCTCTAATATGTGAGAACAACATTTTTCGTGAACAAATGTTTCATTTCGTCGTTATAATGAGATTGGGAGCAACATGTGCAAGTCGTTGTGGAAATCTGTTGCAGCTAAAGTGGACTACAAAACCCACAATGCAGTGCTCTCAGTCTGGTAGTTACACACAATAATACCAAAGTCAATATCAGCATGTGACGTCGCTAACTCGCTGTAAAATTGCAGAAACAAACTGTGCTATCAATTTATCAATTAACTGAAATATGGAATTGTTTTGAAATGGTCATACTATGGATCATTTAGCTATTTGATTTGAATTTTAAGACCCTTTAGGTATGAAAAATAAATCCCCCAAAAATATTTGATAAAATATTGAATTTGGCCTTTACTACTATAGCCCATAAAAACGCATTGAATAACACATTTATAAATGGCTAAAAAGACAGTCTAAAGGTAAATCATAAGGAATAAGGTTTTGAAGTGTCTGTCCATATCTATGAGATACAAGAAAGCTCAGAATATATGTATATTTTTACACATATTTTACCACTTATTTGGGGTAGGCACAAAACTACCTCCATTCTCCCGGAATCGGTTACCTCCATTCTCCCGGTATCGGTTACCTTCATTCTCCCGGTATCGGTTACCTCCATTCTCCCGGTATCGGTTACCTCCATTCTCCCGGTATCGGTTACCTCCATTCTCCCGGTATCGGTTACCTTCACTCTCCCGGTATCAGCTACCTCCATTCTCCCGGTATCGGTTACCTCCATTCTCCCGGTATCGGTTACCTCCCTTCTCCCGGTATCGGTTACCTCCATTCTCCCGGTATCGGCTACCTCCATTCTCCCGGTATCGGCTACCTTCATTCTCCCGGTATCGGTTACCTCCATTCTCCCGGTATCGGTTACCTCCATTCTCCCGGTATCGGCTACCTTCATTCTCCCGGTATCGGTTACCTCCATTCTCCCGGTATCGGTTACCTCCATTCTCCCGGTATCGGCTATCTCCATTCTCCCGGTATCGGTTACCTTCATTCTCCCGGTATCGGCTACCTTCATTCTCCCGGTATCGGTTACCGCCATTCTCCCGGTATCGGCTACCTCCATTCTCCCGGTATCGGTTACCTCCATTCTCCCGGTATCGGCTACCTCCATTCTCCCGGTATCGGTTACCTTCATTCTCCCGGTATCGGCTACCTTCATTCTCCCGGTATCGGTTACCGCCATTCTCCCGGTATCGGCTACCTTCATTCTCCCGGTATCGGTTACCTTCATTCTCCCGGTATCGGTTACCTCCATTCTCCCGGTATCGGTTACCTCCATTCTCCCGGTATCGGTTACCTCCATTCTCCCGGTATCGGTTACCTCCATTCTCCCGGTATCGGTTACCTCCATTCTCCCGGTATCGGTTACCTCCATTCTCCCGGTATCGGTTACCTCCATTCTCCCGGTATCGGTTACCTCCATTCTCCCGGTATCGTTTACCTCCATTCTCCCGGTATCGGCTACCTTCATTCTCCCGGTATCGGTTACCTCCATTCTCCCGGTATCGGCTACCTTCATTCTCCCGGTATCGGTTACCTCCATTCTCCCGGTATCGGTTACCTCCATTCTCCCGGTATCGGTTACCTCCATTCTCCCGGTATCGGTTACCTTCATACGAGTCCTGTGATTTGTGGGGGTCGTAGACCAAACAGAGAACACAATCAGGTACGTGTGGGGTGACATTAGTGGGTACGAGAGAATCTCCCCTTTCCACTGTGGGGTGACATTAGTGGGTACGTGAGAATCTCCCCTTTCCACTGTGGGGTGACATTAGTGGGTACGTGAGAATCTCCCCTTTCCACTGTGGGGTGACATTAGTGGGTACGTGAGAATCTCCCCTTTCCACTGTGGGGTCACATTAGTGGGTACGTGAGAATCTCCCCTTTCCACTGTGGGGTCACATTAGTGGGTACGTGAGAATCTCCCCTTTCCACTGTGGGGTGACATTAGTGGGTACGTGAGAATCTCCCCTTTCCACTGTGGGGTCACATTAGTGGGTACGTGAGAATCTCCCCTTTCCACTGTGGGGTCACATTAGTTCCACGCTACAGACGTTTTCGTGAGATGACCGATTATCAGGATGTGTCCTGGTTTGACATGAGACAAACCTTCCACAGCAGATGCAGAAGGCGGCCATCGGCGGATTGAGCTGGTTTGAGATGCAGAAGGCGGCCATCGGCGGATTGAGATGGTTTGAGGTGCAGAAGGCGGCCATCGGCGGATTGAGGTGGATTGAGGTGCAGAAGGCGGCCATCGGCGGATTGAGGTGGTTTGAGATGCAGAAGGCGGCCATCGGCGGATTGAGGTGGTTTGAGGTGCAGAAGGCAGCCATCGGCGGATTGAGGTGGTTTGAGGTGCAGAAGGCGGCCATCGGCGGATTGAGGTGGTTTGAGGTGCAGAAGGCGGCCATCGGAGGATTGAGGTGGTTTGAGGTGCAGAAGGCAGCCATCGGCGGATTGAGATGGTTTGAGGTGCAGAAGGCGGCCATCGGCAGATGCGGTGGATTGAGATGCAGCTCATGCAAAACAGATATCTCTATCTTCAACTGACGGATTTTGAAGGGGATTTCCTTATTATGTTACTTAGATTGACGCACCGGGGCGTCAATGGACTCTAGGGGGTTTTAATCATTCGGAATTAATGCCTAAACTTAAAATCAGCCGTGAGATGCCGGCGACAGCAGTGGAGTAACCCGGGGTGCAGCTGCAGCAGGAGGAGCAACACAGGGTGCAGCTGCAGCAGCAGGAGTAACACAGGGTGCAGCTGCAGCAGGAGGAGCAATGCGGGGTGCAGCTGCAGCAGGAGGAGCAACACGGGGTGCAGCAGCAGCAGTAGGAGCAATGTGGGGTGCAGCAGCAGCAGGAGGAGCAACCCAGGCTGCAGCTGCAGCAGGAGGAGCAACGCGGGGTGCAGCAGCAGCAGGAGGAGCAACCCAGGCTGTTTAAAACAACTCGGAATTTGACATTTGGAGCAACATCTAAATTTGATGTTTGGAAAAAATAAGTAGTCAATCTGGGAGATCTTGTTCATTATTTTAACAAGTCAGTTAAGTCAGTTAGTTATGAACAAATTCTTATTTACGATGACATTCTACCCCGGCGATACTTGGCTAATTGTGAGCCACCCTATAGGATTCCCCCAATCACAGCTGGTTGTGATTCAGTCTGGATTCAAACCAGGGACTGTAGTAATGCCTCTTGCACTGAGATGCAGTGTCTTAGACCACTGTGCCACTCGGGAGTCCATATTGTGGAGAGCAGAGGAGAGGCATTAGAATGTAAAGACACACACAAACACACAGATTGAGACATTAGGGTAGTGTATGAGTGTATCCAGTTGTTAGAACAGGAGGCCACTGGCTGTTTGTTCTGAGACTAAGTGCAGACTAATGAGATCATACTAAAATGACCTGTCCCTGCTCCATCCCAACAGTCAGAGAAAGACAGAACAAGAGAGAACGACAGAGACAGGCAGAGAAGGAGCGAGAGAGCAAGAGAGAGAGAGAGAGAGAGAGAGGGAGAGAGAGAGAGAGAGCGAGATAGAAGGGGGAAAGAGATAATGAAAGAGAAAAAGATAGGGTGGAGAGAATGAGAGAGGGTGCGAGAGAGAGTGAAGTTGTGAGCTCAGCCGAGAAAGAAAGAAAGAAAGAGAGAGAGAGAGAGAGAGTAAGCGAGTGAGAGAGAGAAAGAGACAGAGACAGAGCAGAGTCATTACGCATCACTCCCACATCCAGATAACTCAGAAGGAGGAGAGAAAAATGGAAAAAGGAAGAAGGGAGGAGAATGCTACTATACCACTACATCTATACACACCATTATATGCTCACCCCAGATCCCTCAACACAAGTAGAGAGAGGGAAGAGGAGGAGGGCTCCATTACACAGCAGTTGGATGAGAGGGGATCAGGGGATGAGAGGGGTAGGAGAGGGGATGAGAGGGGTAGGAGGGGAATGAGAGGGGTAGGAGAGGGAATGAGAGGGTATAAGAGGGGGTAGGAGAGGAGATGAGAGAGGAAGGGGGATGAGAGGGGTAGGAGAGGGATTGGTGGAAGGTGACATGTTAAAGAGAAGTTGAGTATATCAAGAGGAGGAGAGGAAAATAAACATGATAGGGAAGAGGAGGGAAGAGGAGGGGAGAGAGGGAGAGAGAGGGAGAGAGGGAGGAGGGGAGAGGAAAGAGGGGAGAGAGGGAGGAGGGGAGAGAGGGAGGAGGGGAGAGAGGGGAGAGAGGGAGGAGGGGAGAGGGGAGAGAGGGAGGAGGGGAGAGAGGAAGAAGGGGAAGAAGGGGAGAGAGGAAGAAGAGTGGAGAGGGAGGAGGGAAGAGAGTGAGGAGAGTGGGAGGAGGAGAGAGGGAAGAAGGAAGAGGAGGGAAGAGAGAAGAGGAGGGGAGAGTGGGAGGAGGAGGGGAGGGGAGACAGGGAGGAGGGGAGATTGTGAGGAAAAGAGAGAGGGAGGAGGGGAGAGAGGGAGGAGGAGGGGAGAGGGGAGAGGAGGGGAGAGGGGAGAGGAGGAGAGATTGGGAGGAAAAGAGAGAGGAGGGGAGAGGGGAGAGGGGAGAGGGGAGAGTGGGAGGAGGAGGGGAGACAGGGAGAGGGGAGAGGAGGGGAGATTGGGAGGAAAAGAGAGAGAAGAGGAGGGGAGAGTGGGAGGAGGAGGGGAGAGGGGAGCGGGAAGAGAGGGAGGAGGGAAGAGGGGAGAGGGGAGAGGGAAGAGGAGGGGAGAGTGGAAGGAGGAGGGGAGAGTGGGAGGAGAAGGGGAGAGGGAAGAGGAGGGGAGAGTGGGAGGAGGAGGGGAGAGAGGGAGGAGCATCTCTTTAATAAGATATTTATGCTACTTTACATCCTGAGGCCTTTGAATATCTCTGTATCTTTCCTTCCAATAAATGATACAGTATAGCAAAGAAATGCACAAAAACTATTTTTGTTCTCCGAATGATTCTGGAATATTCAGTGTTGCAGTCCTCTATTCTCCAACCTAGATCTGTCCAATGTTGTAATCATTGTCAGAACGTTCCTTCAGAAAACATTCCAGGAAGAGTCAGTAAATGTTACCAAAGCTCCAGGGGAACCGTCTTTTGAACGTTGAATTATGACAAGAGGAGAATGTTCTCCACTGACATTGTCAGAACGTTTTTGGATCGTCATGCTTGACGAGGATAAAAACATTCTGACAATATTTAGAAAACATCCTGGTAACATTTTCTATAAAGCTACCCTGTTATGCTCACAGTCAGTGTCATAATTCATTATAAAGGGTGTTATAAAGCATTATAACGAGTAGCGACCAGTGGAGGGAAGGGGGAGGGAAGGGAAGGGAGGGGGTCAGACGGCTGCAAAACTAGCCCATTGCACTGTCTGGGTGGGCATATTACAGGGCATGAGGTGGACTGGAAACACACAATGGTACTCCATGAAGAGAACTAGAATTTCAAAAAACACTTTATAGGGTCAAGACCCTACACTTTAGTGCATCACATCAACATTCAGACCTCAGATCTCACGCTCATGTGTACCAGCCTGTAGCTCCAGATTGTATGAAAAACATGGTCAAAAGGATTTAAAAGACATCTCCAGATCCCCCTCATCAATAACAGAGCCTAACGCCCCCTGAAGGCCCCATGTACTGACGAAAAGCCTAAGGTTCCCAACCAGCAAAATAAGGCAGTTTCTAACATTTTCAAAACATTACAATACATTCACAGATTTCACAACACATCGTGTGCCCTCAGGCCCCTAATCCACTACTTCCATATATCTACAGTACAAAATCAAATAAAATCTTATTAATCACATGCGCCGAATACAACAGGTGTAGACCTTAAGTGAAATGCTTACTTTCGAGCACGCAACCAACAATGCAGTATATATTTTTTTTTAATAAATACGAATAAGAAATAAAGTAACAAGTAATTAAAGAGCAGTAGTAAAATGACAATAGTGAGGCTATATATACAGGGGGTACTGGTACAGAGTCAATGTGTGGGGGTACCGTTTAGTTGAGGTAATATGTACATGTAGATAGAGTTATTAAAGTGACTATGCACAGATGATAACAACAGAGAGTAGCTGTGGTGTAAAAGAGGGAGGGGTGGGGCAATGTAAATAGGGTGGGTAGCCATTTGATTGGATGTTCAGGAGTCTTATGGCTTGGGGATAGAAGCTGTTTAGAAGCCTCTTGGACCTAGACTTGGCGGTCCGGTACCGCTTGCAGTGCGGTAGCAGAAAGAACAGTCAATGACAAGGGTGGCTGGAGTCTTTGACAATTTTTAGGGCCTTCCTCTGACACTGCCTGGTATAGAGGACCTGGATGGCAGGAAGCTTGGCCCCAGTGATGTACTGGGCCGTATGCACTACCCTCTGAGTGCCTTGCGGTCGGAGGCCAAGGAATTGCCATACCAGGCAGTGATGCAACCAGTCAGGATGCTCTCGATGGTGCAGCTGTAGAACCTTTTGAGGATCTGAGGACCCATGCCAAATCTTTTCAGTCTCCTGGGGGGAATAGGTTTTGTCGTGCCCTCTTCACGACTGTCTTGGTGTGCTTGGACCATGTTAGTTTGTTGGTGATGTGGACACCAAGGAAATAGAAGCTCTCAACTTGCTTCACTACACTTGCCAGTTGGACAGTGCATGCTCGCCGTACAAGTCCTGGTAATCCGTTTCATGCCTGCGGCCTTGAGAATGTTGACCTGTTTAACCTGTTATGGCTAGGGGGCAGTATTTTCACGGCTGGATAAAAAACGTACCCGATTTAATCTGGTTACTACTCCTGCCCAGTAACTAGAATATGCATATAATTATTGGCTTTGGATAGAAAACACCCTAAAGTTTCTAAAACTGTTTGAATGGTGTCTGTGAGTATAACAGAACTCATATGGCAGGCAAAAACCTGAGAACATTTCATGCAGGAAGTGGCCTGTCTGACAAGGTGTCGTTCTTCTTGTCTCTGTTTATTGAAGAGTGAGGATCTTAGCTGTCCCGTGACACTTCCTACGGCTGCCATAGGTTCTCAGAAGGCGGCAAAAAGCAGAATCGTGGCTTTGCAGGCTCTGGCTGAAACAAAGTAGCGCGTTTGGGTAGTGGCTGGTTACAGTACTGTGAGACTCAGGCTCGTGCCTGCGTCGACCGAAAGGTTTGTTTTCATTCCTCTGTTTAGCTAAATGGACATTCCCGGTTGGAATATTATCGCTTTTTTACGAGAAAAATGGCATAAAAATGGATTTTAAACAGCGGTTGACATGCTTCGAAGTACGGTAATGGAATATTTAGATTTTTTTTGTCACGAATTGCGCCATGCGCGCGACCCTTCTTTACCATTCGGATAGTGTCTGGGACGCCTGAACAAAACGCCGCTATTCGGATATAACGATGGATTATTTTGGACCAAACCAACATTTGTTATTGAAGTAGCAGTCCTGGGAGTGCATTCTGACGAAGACAACAAAAGGTAATCAAACTTTTATAATAGTAAATCTGATATTGGTGAGTGCTAAACTTGCCGGGTGTCTAAATAGCTAGCCCATGATGCCTGGGCTATGTACTTAGAATATTGCAAAATGTGCTTTCACCAAAAAGCTATTTTAAAATCGGACATATCGAGTGAATAGAGGAGTTATGTATCTATAATTCTTAAAATAATTGTTATGCTTTTTGTGAACGTTTATCGTGAGTAATTTAGTAAATTGTTAGCAAATTCCCCGGAAGTTTGCGGGTTCTGAACGTCACATGCTAATGTAAAAAGCTGTTTTTTGATATAAATATGAACTTGATTGAACAAAACATGCATGTATTGTATAACATAATGTCCTAGGTGTGTCATCTGATGAAGATCATCAAAGGTTAGTGCTGCATTTAGCTGTCTTCTGGGTTTTTGTGACATTATATGCTAGCTTGAAAAATGGGTGTCTGATTATTTCTGGCTTGGTACTCTGCTGACATAATCTAATGTTTTGCTTTCGCTGTAAAGCCTTTTTGAAATCGGACAGTGTGGTTAGTTAACCTGTTAGGGCTAGGGGGCAGTATTGAAACGGCTGGATAAAAAACATACCCGATTTAATCTGGTTACCACTCCTACCCAGTAACTAGAATATGCATATACTTATTACATATGGATAGAAAACACCCTAAATTTTCTAAAACTGTTTGAATGGTGTCTGTGAGTATAACAGAACTCAAATGGCAGGTCAAAACCTGAGAGATTCCTTTACAGGAAGTGGCCTGTCTGACCATTTCTTGAACTTGTTTTCCATCTCTATCATTTACTAAGGATCTCTGCTCTAACGTGACACTTCCCACGTCGTCCATAGGCGCTCAGAGCCCGGGAAAAAACAGAATGTCGTCATTCCAGCCCCAGGCTGAAACACATTATCGCCTTTCTCAAGTGGCCGATCAAGGGACACTGGCTTATGCGCGTGACCCCGACCGCCCCCGCCTTTGGGATTTTTTTCCTCTGTTTGCCGAAAAGGAGATTCCCTGTCGGAATATTATCGCTTTTCTACGAGAAA
Source organism: Salmo salar (assembly GCF_905237065.1). Lineage (NCBI taxonomy): Eukaryota > Metazoa > Chordata > Actinopteri > Salmoniformes > Salmonidae > Salmo > Salmo salar. Next base: position 16,293,984 of record NC_059446.1, on the reverse strand, counting down.
AATGTCGTAAAAATTGATTTTAAACAGCGGTTGACATGCTTCGAAAGTACGGTAATGGAATACTTAGAATTTTATTGTCACGAATTGCGCCATTCGCGCGACACTTCTTTACTATTTCGGATAGTGTCTGGAACGCACGAACAAAACGCCGCTATTCGGATATAACGATGGATTATTTTGGACCAAACCAACATTTGTTATTGAAGTAGCAGTCCTGGGTGTGTATTCTGACGAAGACAACAAAAGGTAATCAAACTTTTATAATAGTAAATATGATTATGGTGAGTGCTAAACTTGCCGGGTGTCTAAATAGCGAGCCCGTGATGCCTGGGCTATGTACTTAGAATATTGCAAAATGTGCTTTCACCAAAAGCTATTTTAAAATCGGACATATCGAGTGCATAGAGGAGGTCTGTATCTATAATTCTTAAAATAATTGTTATGCTTTTTGTGAACGTTTATCGTGAGTAATTTAGTAAAATGTTAGCGAATTCCCCGGAAGTTTGCGGGGGTATGCTAGTTCTGAACGTCACATGCTAATGTAAAAAGCTGGTTTTTGATATAAATATGAACTTGATTGAACAAAACATGCATGTATTGTATAACATAATGTCCTAGGGTTGTCATCTGATGAAGATCATCAAAGGTGAGTGCTGCATTTAGCTGTCTTCTGGGTTTTGGTGACATTATATGCTGGCTTGAAAAATGGGTGTCTGATTATTTCTGGCTTGGTACTCTGCTGACATAATCTAATGTTTTGCTTTCGTTGTAAAGCCTTTTTGAAATCGGACAGTGTGGTTAGATTAACGAGAGTCTTGTCTTTAAATGGCTGTAAAATAGTCATATGTTTGAGAAATTGAAGTAATAGGATTTTTAAGGTTTTGAAAATCGCGCCACAGGATAGCAGTGGCTGTTACGTAGGTGGGACGAATTCGTCCCGCCTAGCCTAGAGAGGATAAAGGAGAGTCTTATCTTTAAAATGCTGTGAAATAGTCATATGTTTGAAAAATTGAAGTTTTTGTATTTTTGAGGAATTTGTAATTCGCGCCACGCCTATCATTGGATATTGGAGCAGGTGTTCCGCTAGCGGAACGTCTAGATGTAAGAGGTTAAAGGTCTTACTCACATCGGCTGCGGAGGGCGTGATCACACAGTCTTCCAGAACAGCTGGTGCTCTCATGTATGTTTCAGTATTATTTGCCTCGAAGCGAGCATAGAAGTAGTTTAGCTCATCTGGTAGGCTCGTGTCACTGGGCAGCTCTCGGCTGTGCTTCCTTTTGAAGTCTGTAATGGTTTGCAAGTCCTTCCACATCCAACGAGCATCAGAGCCAGTGTAGTACGATTCGATCTTAGTCCTCTATAGATGCTTTGCCTGTTTGATGGTTCGTCGGAGGGCATAGCAGGGTTTCTTATAAGCTTCCGGGTTAGGGTACTGCTCCTTGAAAGCAGCAGCTCTAGCCTTTAGCTCAGTGCGGCTGTTGCCTGTAATCCATGGCTTCTGGTTGGGGTATGTACGTATGGCACTGTGGGGACGATGTCATCGATACACTTATTGATGAAGCCAATGACTGATGTGGTGTACTCCTCAATGCCATTGGAGGAATCCCGGAACATATTACAGTCTGTGCTAGAAAAACAGTCCTGTAGCTTAGCATCTGCTTCATCTGACCACTTTTTTATTGATCGAGTCACTGGTGCTTCCTGCTTTTATTTTTGCTTGTAAGCAGGAATCAGGAGGATCGAATTATGGTCAGATTTTCCAAATGGCGTGAGAGCTTTGTTTGCATCTCTGTGTGTGGAGTAAAGGTGGTCCAGAGTTGTTTTTTCCCTCTGGTTAGACATTTAACATGCTGATGTAAATTTGGTAAGATAGATTTAAGTTTCCCTGCATTAAAGTTGCCTGCTACGTTTTTTGTATTTTTATTTTACCTTTATTTAACTCAGCAAGTTAGATAAGAATTTTTTATTTTATTTTCAATGATGGCCTAGTAACAATGGGTTAACTGCCTTGTTCAGGGTCAGAACAACAGATGTTTACCTTGTCAGCTCAGGGATTCAATCTTGCAACCTTTCGGTTAGTAGTCCAACGCTCTAACCACTAGGCTACCGGCCACCCTGTACTTGGAGCGCCACCTCTGGGTGAGAATTTTCCTGTTTGCTTATGTCGGAATACAGCTCATTCAGTGCGGTCTTAGTGCCAGCATCAGTCTGTGGTGGTATGTAACGAAAAATGCAGATGAAAACTCTCTTAAGTAGATTGTGTGGTCTACGGGGTATCATGATATACTCTATCTCAGGCGAGCAAAACCTTGAGACTTCCTTAGATATCGTGCACCAGCTGTTGTTGACAAAAATACATAGTCCGCCGCCCCTTGTCTTACCAGACGCAGCTGTTCTATCCTGCTGATACATCGTATAACCAGCCAGCTGTATGTTGATAATGTTGTCGTTCAACCACGACTCCCTGAAGCATAAGATATTACAGTTTTGAATGTCACGTTGGTAGTTTAATCTTCCGCGTAGGTCATCGATTTTATTTCCAAAGATTGCATGTTTGCTAGCAGAATGGAAGGAAGTGAGGGTTTATTCGTTCGCCCATGAATTTTCAGAAGGCAGCCCGCCCTCAGGCCCCTTTTTTCTCCGCCTTCTCTTCACGCAAATGACGGGGATCTGGGCCTGTTCCCGGGAACGCAGTATATCATTCACGTCGGGTTCGTCGGACTTGTTAAAGGAAAAAAAGGATTCTGCCAGTCTGTGGTGAGTAATCGCATTTCTGTTATTTTCGGGTCATAAGAGACAGTAGCTGCAACATTATGTACAAAATAAGTAAAAAAATAACTTACAAACAACGCAAAGAAATGAACAAAAAACACAATTGGTTAGGAATACATAAAACTTCAGCCTTGTTCTCCTGAGCCGTCTTTCTAGTCCGTCACCCCTTGTCTTACCAGACGCCGCTCTTCTTTCCACAATTAATGTGTATGTGTGTCAGTAGTGCGTAGTTCATGTGTACGTGTGTGTATAGTATGTATGTTATCGTGTGTGTGTGTGTGTATGCATGTGTCTGTGCCTATTTTTGTGTTGCTTCACAGTCCCCGCTGTTCTATAAGGTGTATTTGTATCTGTTTTTTAAACCAAATTTTATTGCTTGCATAAGTTACTTGATTTGGAATAGAGTTCCATGTAGTCATGGCTCTATGTAGTACTGTGCTCCTCCCACAGTCTGTCTGGACTGAAGAGACCTCTGGTGGCCTGTCTTGTGGTGTACGAATGGGTGTCTGAGCTGTGTGCTAGTCATGTAAACAGACAGCTAGGTGCATTCAGCATGTCAATACCTCTCACAAATACAAATAGTGATGAAGTCAATCTCTCCTCTACTTTGAGCCAGGAGAGATTGACATGCATGTTATTTATGTTTGCTCTCTGTGTACCTCCAATGTCCACATAATTTATTACAGGATTCAGTTGAGCTTTAGGGTTTAGTGAATGATCTGTCCCAAATACAGTGCTTTCAGTTTTAAAAATATTTAGGACTAACTTAATCCTTGAAACTATCTGCAGCTCTTTGTTAAATGTTGCAGTCATTCCACTCGCTGTAGTAGCTGACGTGTATAGTGTTGAGTCATCCGCATACATAGACACACTGGCTTTGCTCTAGACAGCTAGACAGCTGCCCTGGGGTATTCCTGATTCTACCTGGATTATGTTGTAGAGGCTTCCATTAAAGAACACCCTCTGTGTTCTGTTAGACAGGTAACTCTTCATCCACAGTAGCAGGGGGTGTAAAGCCATAACACATATGTTTTTCCAGCAGCAGACTATGATCGATAATGTCAAAAGCTGCACTGAAGTCTAACAAAACAGCCACCACAATCTTTTTATCGTCAAATTTTCTCAGCCAATCATCAGTCATTTGTGTAAGTGCTGTGCTTGTTGAATGTCTTTCCCTATAAGTGCGCTGAAAGTCTGTTGTTAATTTGCTTACTGTAAAATATCATTGCAGCTGGTCAAACACACATTTTTTCCAAAACTTTACTAGGGATTGGTAACAGACTGATTGGTTGGCTATTTGAGTCAGTAAAGGGGGCTTTACTGTTCTTAGGTAGAGGAATGACTTTTGTTTCCCTTCATGCCTGAGGGCACACGTTTTCTAGTAGGCTTAAATTGAAAATCATTTTTTCACCTCTTCCAGACTCACTTTACAGAATTCGAAATGAGGATTATTGTATTTCATAATTTGGTCAGATATACTTGGATGTGTACAGTAGTGTCAGCATTTGTTGCTGGCATGTCATGCCTAAATGTGCTAAACTTGCCAATGAAACAATCATTAAAGTAGTTGGCAATAACAGTCAGTTTTGTAATGAATGAGCCATCTGATTCAATGAATGATGGAGCTGAGTTTGCCCTTTTCTCCCAAACGTCATTGAAGGTGCTCCAAAGCTTTTTACTGTCATTCTTTATGTCATTTAACTTTGTTTCATAGTGTGGTTTCTTCTTCTTTTTATTCGGGTTAGACACATGATTACTCCATTTGCAGTACGTTTGCCAATCGGTTGTGCAGCCAAACCTATTTGCCATTCCTTTTTCCTCATTCCTCCCAACCATACAATTTTTCAATTCCTCATCAATCCACGGGGATTTAACAGTTTTTACAGTAATTTTCTTAATGGGTGCGTGCTTATTAGTAACTGGGATAAGCAATTTCATAAATGTGTCAAGTGCAATGTCTGATATCTCCTCATTACACACCACGGACCAACAAATATTCTTGAGAGCTCTCCAGTCTCTGGGTGAAAAACAGCAGGAGTTTTTGTGAGTGGTCCTGCTGAGAACAATGACACTGGATCGCGCGTGCACGAGATGACTCCATGTTTTTCTTTCAGTGTTTGAATGAATACAATGTCGCCCGGTTGGAATATTATCGCTATTTTACGAGAAAAATTGCATAAAAATAGATTTTAAACAGTGTTTGACATGCTTCGAAGTACGGTAATGGAATATTTTGAAAATCTTTGTCACGAAATGAGCCCGCACGTCACCCTTCGGATAGTGACTTGAACGCACGAACAAAACGGAGCTATTTGGATGTAACTATGGATTATTTCGAACAAAAACAACATTTGTTGTTGAAGTAGAAGTCCTGGGAGTGCATTCTGACGAAGAACAGCAAAGGTAATCCAATTTTTCTAATAGTAAATCTGACTTTGGTGAGGGCCAAACTTGGTGGGTGTCAAATTAGCTAGCCATGATGGCCGGGCTATGTACTCAGAATATTGCAAAATGTGCTTTCACTGAAAAGCTAATTTAAAATCTGACACCGCGATTGCTAAAGGAGTTCTGTATCTATAATTCTTAAAATAATTGTTATGTTTTTTTGTCAACGTTTATCGTGAGTAATTTAGTAAATTCACCGGAAGTTTGCGGTGGGTATGCTAGTTCTGAACATCACATGCTAATGTAAAAAGCTGTTTTTTGATATAAATATGAACTTGATTGAACAAAACAGGCATGTATTGTATAACATAATGTCCTAGGAGTGTCATCTGATGAAGATCATCAAAGGTTAGTGCTGCATTTAGCTGTGGTTTGGGTTTTTGTGACATATATGCTTGCTTTGAAAATGGCTCTGTGAATATTTTTTGCTGGGTACTCTCCTGACATAATCTAATGTTTTGCTTTCGCTGTAAAGCCTTTTTGAAATCGGACAATGTGGTTAGATAAAGGAGAGTCTTGTCTTTAAAATGGTGTAAAATAGTCATATGTTTGAGAAATTGAAATGTTTTTTTTTTTTAGGTATTTGTATTTCGCGCCACGCTATACCATTGGATATTGGTGAGGCGTTCCACTAGCGGAACGTCTGTCCCTAAGTTAAGCATGTCCCAGTTTAGGTCACCTAGCAGCACGAGCTCTGAAGATAGATGGGGGCAATCAGTTTACATATGGTGTCCAGAGCACAGCTGGGGGCAGAGGGTGGTCTATAGCAGGCGGCAACAGTGAGAGACTTGTTTTTAGAGAGATGGATTTTTAAAAGTAGAAGTTCAAATTTTTTGGGTAAAGACCTGGATAGTAGGACAGAACTCTGCAGGTTATCTCTGCAGTAGATTGCAACACCGCCCCCTTTGGACGTTCTATCTTGTCTGAAAATGTTGTAGTTAGGGATGAAGATTTCAGAGTTTTTGGTAGACTTCCTAAGCCAGGATTCAGACACGGCTAGGACATCCGGGTTGGCAGAGTGTGCTAAAGCAGTGAATAAAACAAACTTAGGGAGAAGGCTTCTAATGTTAACATGCATGAAACCAAGGCTATTACGGTTACAGAAGTCATCAAAAGAGAGCGCCTGGGGAATAGGAGTGGAGCTAGGCAGTGCAGGGCCTGGATTCACCTCTACATCACCAGAAGAACAGAGGAGGAGTAGGATAAGGGTACTGCTAAAAGCTATGAGAATTGGTCGTCTATGATGTCCAGAATAGAGAGTAAAAGGAGCAGGTTTCTGGGGGCGATAAAATAGCTTCAAGGTATAATGTACAGACAAAGGTATGGTAGGATGTGAATACAGTGGAGGTAAACCTAGGCATTTAGTGATGATGAGAGATATTGTCTCTAGAAACATCATTGAAACCAGAAGATGGCATAGCATGTGTGGGTAGTGGAACTGAAAGGTTGGATAAGGTATAATGAGCAGGGCTAGAGGCTCTACAGTGAAATAAGCCAATAAACACTAACCAGAACAGCAATGGACAAGGCATATTGACATTAAGGAGAGGCATGTTTAGCCGAGTGATCATAAGGGTCCCGTGAGATTCAGACAGCTAGCCTGGCCATAGTTAGCAGCTAGCTGGCGGAAGATGGAGGGAGGTCTGTTTTTAGCCACCAACTGCGTTTCCATCGGTAGATTAGTGGGGTTCCGTGTGGTAAGGGGGACCAGTCCAATTGCCAAAATAGTTATAGTTATAGTGGCCCAAGAAAATTGTCCGGTAGACCTATTCAGATAGCAGCCGATAAGACAGCTAACGATTAGCGGGCCACTGATGGGCGTTCAGGTTACGTCGCAACGGAGGGGCCAGTTGGATAACTCCCTCGGGCAGATAACGTCGGTGGTCCAGTCGTGAAGGCCCGATGGGGCTCCGCATCGGCAGTAAAATGGGTTCGGATAGGTGATTGTAGCCTAGGAGTGGCTGATGGATCTCTTCAGCTGGCTAGCTCCGGAATAATTGATGTTAGCTCCGGGACCGACGTTTGCCAATAGTCACTCAGGTAGCAGCTAGCTAGCTGCAAGATCCAGGTGTAAATTTCCAGAGCCTGCGGTAGAAATCCGGGGATATGGAGAGAAAATAGGTCCGGTATGCTCTGGTCTGAGTCGCGCTGTACAAAACTGGCGATAGCTTTTCGAGCTAAGGGATAGCTGATGACCGCCAACCGTGGCTAGCTGAACTCCAACATTAGCCAGTGAACTGGCCAACCTCTGGGTAACCGCTGGCTAGCTTCTGTTGTGGATTTCAGATTTGAGGTAAATAATACTTTTTTTTTTTAATTGGTGAGGTGGGTTGCAGGAGAGTGTTTTGAGGTTGAGTTTTTAGAAAAAAGTATATAAAAAGATATGCGAAGAAAAGATGTAAATATATATATACATGGGACACGACAAGACGAAAGGACAAAGACGTCTGACTGCTACGCCATCTTGGATCAGATGATGCATAATAGTGATACATAATAGTAATACATAATAGTGATACATAATAGTGATACATAATAGTGATACATAATAGTGATGCATAATAGTGATGCATAATAGTGATGCATAATAGTGATACATAATAGTGATACATAATAGTCATACAGAATAGTGATGCATAATAGTGATGCATAATAGTGATGCATAATAGTGATACTCAGTCCGCGGTGGTGGGTTTGGGTGTGGGAGCTGAACTACGCAACAAGCCAGACCCCCACTGCGGAAGACAACACACAGCCATTCATATGTTGTTCTTTTTCTTTTCATCTGTATTGTATAGTAAAGTATGCTTTGTCATGCCAATGAAGAAACATTAAATGTAGTTGATAAAGTAAGAGAGAGGGGAGAGTTGGGTAGAGAAAAAGAGAGAGAGGAGAGTTGGGTAGAGAAAAAAAGAGAGAGGGGAGAGTTGGGTAGAGAAAAGGAGAGAGAAAGAGAGTTGGGTAGAGAAAAGGAGAGAGAGGAGAGTTGGGAAGAGAAAAGGAGAGAGAGAGAGTGGGGTAGAGAAAAGGAGAGAGAGGAGAGTTGGGTAGAGAAAATGAGAGAGAGGAGAGTTGGGTAGAGAAAAGGAGAGAGAGAGAGTTGGGTAGAGAAAATGAGAGAGGAGAGTTGGGTAGAGAAAAGGAGAGAGAGAAGAGTTTGGTAGAGAAAAGGAGAGAGAGAGAGTTGGGTAGAGAAAAAGAGAGAGAGGGAAGAGTTGGGTAGAGAAAAGGAGAGAGAGAGAGTTGAGTAGAGAAAATGAGAGAGAGGGAGTTGGGTAGAGAAAAAGGAGAGAGAGAGAGTTGGGTAGAGACAAGGAGAGAGAGGAGAGTTGGGTACATTTACATTTACGTCAATTAGCAGACGCTCTTATCAAGAGCGACTTACAAATTGTAAGTAGAGAAAAAGGTGAGAGAGAGAGTTGGGTAGAGAAAAGGAGAGAGAGGAGAGTTGAGTAGAGAAAGGGAGAGAGAGGGGAGAGTTGGGTAGAGAAAATGAGAGAGAGGGGAGAGTTGGGTAGAGAAAATGAGAGAGAGGGGAGAGTTGGGTAGAGAAAAGGAGAGAGAGGGGAGAATTGGGTAGAGAAAAGGAGAGAGAGGGGAGAGTTGGGTAGAGAAAAAGAGAGAGAGGAGAGAGTTTGGTAGAGAAAAGGAGAGAGAGGGGAGAGTTGGGTAGAGAAAAGGAGAGAGAGAGAGTTGGGTAGAGAAAAGGAGAGAGAGGGGAGAGTTGGGTAGAGAAAGGGAGAGAGAGGAGAGTTGGGTAGAGAAAAGGAGAGAGAGGGGAGAGTTGGGTAGAGAAAAGGAGAGAGAGAGAGAGAGTTGGGTAGAGAAAATGAGAGAGAGGGGAGAGTTGGGTAGAGAAAAGGAGACAACGACGATATGGGCTTAGTGTTTTCTTAGTTCATCTAGAAGAAATTTGCATCCTGACAGAATGTTGCACCTGTTTCACGCATTCCACCTGTATCGGCAACATTCTAGACTCCTAGCTGTTGCTGTAAGTGATTAGTATAATAAGACCGTCCTACTGCAGGTAATGTAGAGATGTGATCACAGACAATATGGAGACTTTCTCTCTGTCCAGAATATCTCCTGACCTGTGACCTCATTTTACTGTAGCCATGGCAACACGCTGTGTTATCAGGTAACTAAAGTTAATTGGAGGATTATCATGCAGTGGCAGTGCTTACAGTACAGACTTGAACTGTTATGTTATGTTAGATATTTAGCTAGCTTTTACCAGGTATTATAAAAGAGAAATGTAGTAATTTAGGTGATAATCCAATTAGTGTATATGTTGAACAATATATTCCTAATAATGTAAACATCTGTCGGATTATACAGATGTATTTTATGTATTTGCATTGTTCTCAGAAAACAATGACTGTTTGCCTTGTGCTTATTTACTGGCTAGGGCTGCAGAGTGAGAGAGTGGTATTATATCCTGGCTGGGGCTGCAGAGTGAGAGAGTAGTATTATATCCTGGCTAGGGCTGCAGAGTGAGAGAGTGGTATTATATCCTGGCTAGGGCTGTAGAGTGAGAGAGTGGTATTATATCCTGGCTAGGGCTGCAGAGTGAGAGAGTGGTATTATATCCTGGCTAGGGCTGCAGAGTGAGAGAGTGGTATTATATCCTGGCTAGGGCTGTAGAGTGAGAGAGTGGTATTTTTTCCTGGCTAGGGCTGCAGAGTGAGAGAGTGGTATTTTTTCCTGGCTAGGGCTGCAGAGTGAGAGAGTGGTATTTTTTCCTGGCTAGGGCTGCAGAGTGAGAGAGTGGTATTTTTCCCTGGCAAGGGTTGCAGAGTGAGAGAGTGGTAGCTAGGTGAGAAGTTGAAAGCGGTATCACACTGTTCTGCTGAGAGAAGTGCTTTTCAGAGCTGAGTGTGTGAGACCCTTGATTGTTTCATGCTGACCCCCCTCCCCCCGAGTGTTTCAGCAGACATGTGTGGGAGAACTAGATAGCAGTGTTGAGGGAGGGGTCCGTGTTTGATCCAGGGAGGGGGTACATTAAAACCACAGGAGGCTGCTGAGGGGAGGACAGCTCATAATAATGTCTGGGATGGAATCAAACACATTGAACCATGTGTTGAATGTGTTCCATTCCATTCATTCCCTTCCAGCCATTACTACTCCCCAATTAAGGTGCCACCGGCCGCCTGTGGTTAAAAAAACATTCCTTCTCTGACTCAGCCAAGCCAACAAGAAACTTCAGGAGAGTAATGCCACTGTTTTCAACTTCTCAATAGACTGCTGTGAACATCCTGTGTGACCTTCTGTTTGAAACCATGTCTTACACACCCCGAAATAAAAACCCATTCTGTTTTTTTTCTGCCTTTCGTTCCCTAACTTTCTGGTACTTTTCAAAGCACTTAGTGAAATTACATATTTTTAAAGGTTGAAATAGATTGGTTGGCGCTAGGCAAAGGCGTCACAGCGACAGTGTTCTGATCCTGCTTCTATACCGGAAACATGCGAAAAGGAGAGAGAACCCTGATTATTGGACTTAACACAATAAAAGAGAGAGATATCTGCCAATAAAGCCCTTAAATTGAAAATGTAATTGAGAGAGAGAGAGTTAACCCTGATAACTGGGCTTAACAACACAATGAGAGAGATAGATAACCCAGATTACTGGATTTAACAACACAATGAGAGAGATAGATAACCCTGATTACTGGACTTAACAACACAATGAGAGAGAGATAACCCAGATTACTGGATTTAACAACACAATGAGGGAGAGAGAGATACCCTGATTACTGGACTTAACAACACAATGAGAGAGAGAGATAACCCAGATTACTGGATTTAACAACACAATGAGGGAGAGAGATAACCCTGATTACTGGACTTAACAACACAATGAGAGAGAGAGATAACCCTGATTACTGGACTTAACAACACAATGAGAGAGAGAGATAACCCTGATTACTGGACTTAACAACACAATGAGAGAGGGAGATAACCCAGATTACTGGATTTAACAACACAATGAGGGAGAGAGAGATATAACCCTGATTACTGGAATTAACAACACAATGAGAGAGAGAGATAACCCTGATTACTGGACTTAACACAATGAGAGAGAGAGATAACCCTGATTACTGGACTTAACAACACAATGAGAGAGAAAGAGAGAGAGAGAGAGAGAGAGAGAGAGACAGAGACAGAGAGAGAGCGAGAAAGAGAGAGAGATAACCCTGATTACTGGACTGAACAACATAATGAAAGAGAGCGAGAGAGATAACCCTGATTACTGGACTTAACAACACGATGAGAGAGAGAGTGTCACAGGATCCAACGAAAGTGGCGCCCCTCCTCGGTCGGGCGGCGCTCGGCGGTCGTCGTCGCCGGCCTATTAGCTGCCACCGATCGTTGTTTCTGTGTCTTTTAGTTTTGTCTGTCTGTTCCGCACCAGGTTTGGGTCTGTCATTAGTGGGGGCTTATTTAATGTGTGTTTTCAGTTGGGATTTTGTGCGGGATTGTTTATTGTCCACTCAGGACGGTGGGAGGTATTTTGTGTACGTTGTGTTTTCCAACAGTTTTGTCAAAGGATTTACCGGGCTGCGCTCCTTGCCTTTTGTGCCGTGGAATATATTTTTTTTTGTGTTTTATGGGAAAGTGTTTCTCCCAGGCAAACTTTGTGTAGCGCCCTGTGCTTTTCGGCCTTTGTGTGTGTCAGTTCATTAAAAGACACTCACCTCCAGCACCTCTGTCTCCTGCATCTGATTCCGCCTCTACACCAATCCAAATCAGTCGTGACAGAATCCCGCACCGAACACTTATGGAGTCAGCAGGAGCAGAAGCGCCATCCATGGCTGAGCAGGTCTCCCAACATGCCGGCCTCCTCCACCGCCTAGGCTCGGCCATGGATCAGGTGTTGGCCCGGTTGGAGAGATGGGAGAGAGGTGCCTCCCCAGCCGGACCAGCTCCGGTCCCTCACCCTGCGCCACTACCCACATCCACTGAAGCGGGTGCCAGTGGGATCCGGATTTCACCTCCCAGGGAGTTCGATGGGACGGCCGCTGGGTGCAAGGGGTTCCTCCTCCAACTAGAACTGTACCTGGCGACCGTCCGCCCCCCTCCCTCCGACGAAGAGAGGGTGAGCGTCCTCGTCTCGTGTCTCACGGGTCGAGCCCTGGAATGGGCCAATGCGGTCTGGGATGGTCCAGACTCGGCCCGGGGTGACTACCCTGAGTTCACCCGCCGCTTCCGGGCGGTTTTCGATCAACCCCCGGAGGGCAGGGCGGCGGGTGAGCTACTATTCCATTTGAGACAGGAGACGAGGACCGCTCAGGATTTCGCTTTGGAATTCTGGACTCTCGCCGATGGATCGGGGTGGAACGAGCGGGCCCTGATAGACCACTATAGGTGCAGCCTTCGCGAGGACGTCCGCCGGGAGCTGGCATGTAGGGACAACACCTCCACTCTGGACCAACTGGTGGATTTGTCCATTAGATTGGACAACCTGCTGGCTGCCCGGGGACGTTCCAGTCGGGGCCTGTTCGTTCTGCCTCCCAGTCCTCCCGCTCCACAGCCCATGGAGATAGGGGGGGCTGCATCGAGGAGGACCGGAGGGGGGGGTCTCTCCTGCACCCGATGTGGGCGCAGAGGACACACTGTGGACCGGTGCTGGAGAGGTCCCTCCGGGAGTTTGGAGGGCAGGCAGAGCACTGCTTCGACCCCCCAGGTGAGTCCGCACCAGCCACACCCAGAGCCCCCTGTCGACCACTTGTACACCTCCGTTTGTTTTCCTAATTTTTCCCCTCACTTCCAGTATAAGGCGCTAGTCGATTCAGGTGCAGCTGGGAGTTTTATGGACCATGGGTTAGCTAAGAGGTTAGGGATTCCCCGGGTTCAGCTGGACCACCCCTTCCCCGTGCACGCCCTAGATAGTGGACCGCTAGGGTCAGGCCAAGTAGGGGAGGTCACCGTGCCACTGGTTATGCAGACGTGGGGGGGTCATGTGGAGCGTATCAGCCTGTTCATCATTGACTCCCCAGCGTTTCCAGTGGTACTGGGAATCCCCTGGCTAGCCACACACAACCCCCAGATTTCGTGGGGGCAGAGGGCTCTAACGGAGTGGTCGAGGGAGTGCTCAGGTAGGTGCATAGGAGTTTCCATCGGTGCGACTACGGTGGAGAGTCCAGACCAAGTCTCCACCGTACACATTCCCTCAGAGTATGCTGATTTGGCTATCACTTTCAGTAAGATGACGGCGACTCTATTACCCCCCCATCGATGAGGGGATTGTGCAATAAACCTCCAGGCTGACGCGGTTCTTCCTAGGAGTCACGTGTATCCTCTGTCTCAGGAGGAGACAGTGGCTATGGATACATACGTCACTGAGTCCTTGAGACAGGGATACATTCGGCTCTCTAAATCCCCCGTCTCCTCGAGCTTCTTTTTTGTGAAGAAGAAGGAGGGAGGTCTGCGCCCGTGCATTGACTATAGAGGTCTAAATGCTATCACAGTGGGTTTCAGTTACCCGCTACCTCTCATTGCTACGGCAGTGGAGTCATTTCACGGGGCGCGCTTCTTCACGAAATTGGATCTCAGGAGTGCGTATAACCTGGTGCGTATCCGAGATGGAGACGAGTGGAAAACCGCATTTAGTACCACATCGGGACATTATGAGTACCTCGTCATGCCGTATGGGTTAAAGAATGCTCCCGCTGTCTTCCAATCCTTTGTGGACGAGGTCCTTAGGGACATGCTCGGGCAGGGTGTGGTGATGTACATCGATGACATCCTGATCTGCTCCGCCACACGCGCCGAGCATGTGTCCCTGGTGCGTAAAGTGCTTGGGCGGCTGCTGGAGCATAACCTATACGTCAAGGCTGAGAAATGTGAGTTCTTCAAAAGAGCCGTCTCATTTCTAGGATATCGCATTTCCACCTCGGGGGTGGAGGTGGAGTGTGACCACGTGACGGCTATGTGTAATTGGCCAACCCCAGCCACTGTGAAGGAGGTGCAGCGGTTCTTGGGGTTCGCTAATTATTATCGGAGGTTTATCCGGGGTTTTGGCCAGGTGGCAGCTCCCTTTTCCTCATTGAGGAAGGGGGGGCCGGTGCGGCTACGATGGTCAGCAGAGGCGGACAGAGCCTTCCATCTTCTGAAGGTTCTGTTTACCAATGCACCTGTCCTGGCGCATCCGGACCCCTCTTTGCCATTCATAGTGGAGGTGGACGCGTCCGAGGCTGGGGTAGGAGCTGTGCTATCGCAGCGCTCGGGCGTTCCTCCTAAGCTCCGCCCATGTGCGTTCTAATTCTAAGAAGCTGAGCCCGGCGGAGCGCAACTATGATGTGGGGGACCGGGAGCTGTTAGCCGTGGTCAGGGCTATGACGGTGTGGAGACATTGGCTTGAGGGGGCACGTCACCCTTTTCTCATCTGGACCGACCACCGTAACCTGGAGTACATTCGGGCAGCGAGGAGGCTTAATCCCCGTCAGGCGAGGTGGGCCATGTTTTTTACGAGGTTTAACTTCACTCTCTCGTACATTCCAGGTTCCCGGAACCGGAAGGCTGACGCACTGTCGCGTCTCTACGACACCGAGGAGCGGACCATTGATCCTACTCCCATACTCCCCGCCTCCTGTCTGGTGGCACCGGTGGTATGGGAGGTGGATGCGGACATCGAGCAGGAGGGTCGGTCAGAACCCACTCCACCGCAGTGTCCCGTGGGCCTGAAATACGTTCCGCTTGGTGTTCGCGATTGCCTGATCCGATGGTCCCATACTCTACCCTCCTCGGGTCATCCTGGGGTGGAACGGACAGTGCGGGGCCTGAAGGGAAGGTACTGGTGGCCCACCTTGGCTGAGGATGTTCGGCGTTATGTCTCTTCCTGTTCAGTGTGCGCTCAGTGTAAGGCTCCTAGGCACCTACCTCGAGGGAAATTACAGCCCCTCCCCGTTCCACAGCGGCCCTGGACTCACCTCTCGGTGGATTTCCTTACGGATCTCCCGCCGTCTCAGGGGAACACGGCGATCCTGGTCGTTGTGGACAGGTTCTCTAAGTCCTGCCGTCTGCTCCCTTTGCCCGGTCTTCCTACGGCCCTGCAGACCGCGGAGGCCCTGTTCACCCACGTCTTCCGGCACTATGGGGTGCCCGAGGACATCGTATCTGATCGGGGTCCCCAGTTTACGTCCAGGGTGTGGAAATCGTTTATGGAGAGGCTGGGGGTCTCGGTCAGCCTGACCTCAGGGTTCCACCCCGAGAGTAATGGGCAGGTAGAGCGCATTAACCAGGATGTGGGCAGGTTCCTGTGGTCGTATTGCCAGGACCGGCCAGGGGAGTGGGCGCAGTTCGTGCCATGGGCCGAGATGGCCCAGAACTCTCAGCGCCACTCCTCCACTAACCTGTCACCCTTCCAGGTGGTGCTGGGGTATCAGCCGGTCCTGGTGCCCTGGCAACAGAGCCAGACAGAGGCTCCTGTGGTGGAGGCATGGGTCAAGCGCTCTCAGGAGACCTGGAACGCGGTCCAGGAATGTTTAAGGAGGGCTAGCGAACGACACAAGGAGAGCGCTGACCGCCACCGCAGTGACGCCCCCGTGTTTAACCCGGGGGATAGAGTCTGGCTCTCGACCCGGAACCTGCCTCTCCGCCTGCCCTGCCGAAAGCTGGGTCCGCGGTTTGTGGGGCCGTTTAAAGTCCTGAGGAGGATAAACGAGGTGTGTTACAGGTTACAACTTCCTTCGTATTACCGCATTAACCTGTTAGGGCTAGGGGGCAGTATTAACACGGCTGGATAAAAAACGTACCCGATTTAATCTGGTTACTACTCCTGCCCAGTAACTAGAATATGCATATAATTATTGGCTTTGGATAGAAAACACTCCAAAGTTTCTAAAACTGTTTGAATGGTGTCTGTGAGTATAACAGAACTCAAATGGCAGTTCAAGACCTGAGAGATTCCTTTACAGGAAGTGGCCTGTCTGACCATTTATTGTCTTTCTTTGACATCTCATTCAATTACAAAGGATCTCTGCGGTAACGTGACACTTCCCACGGCTCCAATAGGCTCTCAGAGCCCGGGAAAAACCTGAATGTCGTCATTTCAGCCCCAGGCTGAAACACATTATCGCCTTTCTCAAGTGGCCGATCAAGGGACTGTGGGCTTAGGCGCGTGCACTTGCCGCCCCCGTCTTTGTGTTTTTTCCTCTGTTTGCTGAAAAGGAGATTCCCGGTCGGAATATTATCGCTTTTTTACGAGATAAATTGCATAAAAATTGATTTTAAACAGCGGTTGACATGCTTCGAAGTACGGTAATGGAATATTTAGCATTTTTTTGTCACGAATTGCGCCATGCGCACGACCCTGATTTACCATTTCGGATAGTGTCTGGGACGCACGAACAAAACGCCGCTATTCGGATATAACGATGGATTATTTTGGACCAAACCAACATTTGTTATTGAAGTAGCAGTCCTGGGAGTGCATTCTGATGAAGACAACAAAAGGTAATCAAACTTTTATAATAGTAAATCTGATTTTGATGAGTGCTAAACTTGCCGGGTGTCTAAATAGCTAGCCCGTGATGGCTGGGCTATGTACTTAGAATATTGCAAAATGTGCTTTCACCAAAAAGCTATTTTAAAATCGGACATATCGAGTGCATAGAGGAGTTCTGTATCTATAATTCTTAAAATAATTGTTATGCTTTTTGTGAACGTTTATCGTGAGTAATTTAGTAAATTGTTAGTAAATTCCCCGGAAGTTTGCGGGGGGTATGCTAGTTCTGAACGTCACATGCTAATGTAAAAAGCTGGTTTTTGATATAAATATGAACTTGATTGAACAAAACATGCATGTATTGTATAACATAATGTCCTAGGGTTGTCATCTGATGAAGATCATCAAAGGTTAGTGCTGCATTTAGCTGTCTTCTGGGTTTTTGTGACATTATATGCTAGCTTGAAAAATGGGTGTCTGATTATTTCTGGCTTGGTACTCTGCTGACATAATCTAATGTTTTGCTTTCGTTGTAAAGCCTTTTTGAAATCGGACAGTGTGGTTAGATTAACGAGAGTCTTGTCTTTAAATAGCTGTAAAATAGTCATATGTTTGAGAAATTGAAGTAATAGGATTTTTAAGGTATTTGAAAATCGCGCCACTGGATTACACTGGCTGTTACGTAGGTGGGACGATTACGTCCCGCCTAGCCCATAGAGGTTAACCCCTCGTTTCATGTGTCTCTCCTCAGGCCGGTGGTAGCTGGTCCGCTGCAGGACAGTGGGGTGCTGGAGGCCCCCCCGCTCCCCTGGACATCGGGGGGATCCCGGCGTACACAGTCCGAGTCATCCTGGACTCCCGACGTCGGGTAGGGGGCCTGCAGTACCTCGTGGACTGGGAGGGGTACGGTCCGGAGGAGAGGTGCTGGGTTCCGGCGGCGGACGTTCTGGACCCCTCTATGCTGCTGGATTTCCACCGTCGCCGACCGGATCGGCCGTCCCCGAGGCCGCGCGTCAGGGGAGGGGTACTGTCACAGCATCCAACGAAAGTTTTGTCAAAGGATTTACCGGGCTGCGCTCCTTGCCTTTTGTGCCGTGGAATATATATTTTTTTGTGTTTTATGGGAAAGTGTTTCTCCCAGGCAAACTTTGTGTAGCGCCCTGTGCTTTTCGGCCTTTGTGTGTGTCAGTTCATTAAAAGACACTCACCTCCAGCACCTCTGTCTCCTGCATCTGATTCCGCCTCTACACCAGTCCAAATCAGTCGTGACAGAGAGATATAACCCTGATGATTGGATTTAACAACACAATGAGGGAGAGAGAGATAACCCTGATTACTGGACTTAACAACACAATGAGGGAGAGAGATATAACCCTGATTTCTGGACTGAACAACACAATGAGGGAGAGAGATATAACCCTGATGACTGGATTTAACACAATGAGGGAGAGAGAGATAACCCTGATTACTGGACTTAACAACACGATGAGAGAGAGAGAGAGAGAGAGAGAGAGAGAGAGAGAGAGAGAGAGAGAGAGAGAGAGAGAGAGAGAACACTGATTACTGGACTTAACAACACAATGAGAGAGAGAGATATATCCCTGATTAATGGACTTAACAACACAATGAGAGAGAGAGATATAACCCTGATTACTGGAATTAACAACACAATGAGAGAGAGAGATATAACCCTGATTACTGGAATTAACAACACAATGAGAGAGAGAGATACAACCCTGATTATTGGAATTAACAACACAATGAGAGAGAGAGAGATATAACCCTGATTACTGGACTAAACAACACAATGAGAGAGATAGATTTAACCCTGATTACTGGAATTAACAATACAATGAGAGAGATAGATTTAACCCTGATTACTGGACTTAACAATACAATGAGAGAGAGAGAGAGAGAGAGAGAGAGAGAGAGAGAGAGAGAGAGAGAGAGAGAGAACACTGATTACTGGACTTAACAACACAATGAGAGAGAGAGATATATCCCTGATTAATGGACTTAACAACACAATGAGAGAGAGAGATATAACCCTGATTACTGGAATTAACAACACAATGAGAGAGAGATATAACCCTGATTACTGGACTTAACAACACAATGAGAGAGAGATATAACCCTGATTACTGGAATTAACAACACAATGAGAGAGAGAGATATAACCCTGATTACTGGAATTAACAACACAATGAGAGAGAGAGATACAACCCTGATTATTGGAATTAACAACACAATGAGAGAGAGATATAACCCTGATTACTGGACTTAACAACACAATGAGAGAGAGAGAGAGAGAGAGAGAGAGAGAGAGAGAGAACACTGATTACTGGACTTAACAACACAATGAGAGAGAGAGAGAGAGAGAGAGAGAGAGAGAGAGAGAGAGAGAGAGAGAGAGAGAGACACACAGAGAGAGAACCCTGATTACTGGATTTAACAACTCAATGAAAGAGAGATTGAGATAACCCTGATTACTGGAATTAACAACACAATGAGAGAGAGAGATAACTCTGATTACTGGACTTAACAACACAATGAGAGAGAGAGAGAGAGAGAGAGAGAGAGAGAGAGAGAGAATAACCCTGATTACTGGACTTAACAACACAATGAGATAGAGAGAAACTCTGATTACTGTACTTTACAACACAATGAGAGAGAGAGATAACCCTGATTACTGGACTTAACAACATGATCAGAGAGAGAGATAACCCTGATGACTGGATTTAACTACATGATGAGAGAGAGAGAGAGAGAGAGAGAGAGAGAGAGATAACCCTGATTACTGGACTTAACAACATGATGAGAGAGAGAGAGAGAGAGAGAGAGAGAGAGAGAGAGAGAGAGAGATAACCCTGATTACTGGACTTAACAACATGATGAGAGAGAGATATAACCCTGACGACTGGATTTAACTACATGATGAGAGAGAGAGAAATAACCCTGATTACTGGACTTAACTACATGATGAGAGAGAGAGATAACCCTGATTACTGGATTTAACTACATGATGAGAGAGAGAGATAACCCTGATTACTGGATTTAACTACACGATGAGAAAGATAGTCCTGATTACTGGATTTAACAACACAATGAGAGAGAGAGGGAAAGAGAGAGAATCCTGATTACTGGATTTAACAACACAATGAGAGAGAGAACAATAAAGCTGATTACTGTGTGTACCATGAGGCCAATGGTGACTATAAAACAGTTACAGAGTTGAATGGCTGTGATAGAAGAAAACTGAGGATGGATCAACAACATTGTGGTTAATCCACAATACTAACATAATTGACAGAGAAAAGAAGGAAGCCTGTACAGAATAAAAATATCCCAAAATGTGCATCCTGTTTGCAACAAGGCACTAAAGTAATACAGCAAAACATGTGGCAAGCAATTCCCTTTTTTTGTATGGGGCATGTGTTTCACGTGTGTGTGTGTGTGTGTGTGTGTGTGTGTGTGTGTGTGTGTGTGTGTGTGTGTGTGTGTGTGTGTGTGTGTGTGTGTGTGTGTGTGTGTGTGTGTGTGTGTGTGTGTGTGTGTGTGTGTGTGTGTGTATAGTCAGTATAAAAATCAAAAATCAAATCAAAGGGTCACATCAGATAGTCCATGTAGACATTCTATTAGCTATTTAACAGTCTAATAGCTTGGGGACAGAAGCTGTTCAGGAGCCTGTTGGTGTCAGACTTGTTGCTCTGGTACGGCTTGCCGTGCGGAAGCAGATAGAACTGTCCATGGCTGGAGTCTTTGATCCCATCCACCCAAGCGCCATGCGATCTAGGATGGTGTAGTTGCCATACCAAGCAGTGATGCAGCCAGTCAAGATGCTCTCAATGGTGCAGCTGTTTGTGTGTGTGTGTGTGTGTGTGTGTGTGTGTGTGTGTGTGTGTGTGTGTGTGTGTGTGTGTGTGTGTGTGTGTGTGTGTGTGTGTGTGTGTGTGTGTGTGTGTGTGTGTGTGTGTGTGTGTGTGTGTGTGTGTGTGTGTGTGTGTGTGTGTGTGTGTGTGTGTGTGTGTGTGTGTGTGTGTGTGTGTGTGTGTGTGTGTGTGTGTGCGTGCGTGGGTGAACGCACACACACCCTCACTCAGTGTTTTGTTCTGAGGTGAGATGGACAGATAGGGGAGCTGTTGATGAAATAACAGGACAAAAAAGAGAAGAGCTCCACCAACAAATGGACAAAATGCCACCAGTCTAACAAAACACAGCTCTGTGTGTTCGCCTGGCTGGAGGAGATGGAGAAGAAGAAATGAAATTGGACTTTCTTTTCTGTTTGGAGAAAGGTGGGTGAGCAATTTCCAGGAGAAACATCCTGTATCTGATGACTCAGGCAGGGCTTTGCTTGTACTTTGCATTCTTTCTCCTCCACATCTCCTTTTACCACCTGAGTCTACACCTTTAAAATGAACATAACCTTTTACCACTGAGTCTATACCTTTAAAATGAACATAACCTTTTACCACTGAGTCTACATCTTTAAAATGAACATAACCTTTTACCACTGAGTCTACAACTTTAAAATGAACATAACCTTTTACCACTGAGTCTACACCTTTAAAATGAACATAACCTTTTACCACTGAGTCTACACCTTTAAAATGAAGATAACCTGCCTGTCTGTCTGTATTTACCTGTCTATCGTTCTCTCTCTTCCTCTCTCTGTCTGTCTGTATTTCCCTATCGTTATGTCTCTTCCTCTCTCTGTCTGTCTGTATTTACCTATCGTTATGTCTCTTCCTCTCTCTGTCTGTCTGTATTTACCTGTCTATCATTCTGTCTCTTCCTCTCTCTGTCTGTCTGTATTTACCTGTCTATCGTTCTGTCTCTTCCTCTCTCTGTCTGTCTGTATTTACCTGTCTATCATTCTGTCTCTTCCTCTCTCTGTCTGTCTGTATTTACCTGTCTATCGTTCTGTCTCTTCCTCTCTCTTTTTGTCTGTATTTACCTGTCTATCATTCTGTCTCTTCCTCTCTCTGTCTGTCTGTCTCTCTCATCTCTCTTCCAATCCACCTGTCTCTCTGTGTCTATCTTTCTAGTTTTCCCTCGTTCCCTCAGTCTAACCCCTTTAATGTATCCCTCTCCCTCTCTTCCACCATTTCTTCCCCTCTCTCTACCCCTCTCCTTCCTCTCCTCCTCCCTCTCGCGTCCCTACGCCCCCCTCTCTCCACCCCTCTCTCTCTCCCTTTCTCTTCCTCCTCTCCTCTCCTTCATTATAGCTTGGTCTTGGCTGTGTCTGCTTTCTTCCCTTCTGCGGTGCTCAATTACTCTGTCTTCCCGGGCCAAGCGCTGGTGTCAAGCTACCCTAATGACTTTCTGATTATCTGTCTTTAACTGATGAATGAGATGGAAATGCACCACCTCGGCCAAACAGGGGACTGGCGCTGTGACAACAGGGTATGGGAGGGAGAAAAGGAGGTTGGAAGGAAGGAAGGAAGGAAGGAAGGAAGGAAGGAAGGAAGGAAGGAAGGAAGGAAGGAAGGAAGGAAGGAAGGAAGGAAGGAAGGAAGGAAGGAAGGAAGGAAGGAAAGAAGGAAAGAAGGAAAGAAGGAAGGAAGGAGTTAAGGGAGGGAGATAATATGCAGAAGGAAAGGTATGTTGTTATATCTCGTATAGAGGAGCCTCAGTATAGGATCTATCCCAATGACAGACACTAAGCGAGGAGCGAGACTTTAACCTCTAACTTACATGCAGTATGCACAGGTCCAGTCAAAAGTCTGGACACACCTACTCATTCACGGGTTTATATTTATTTTTACTATTTTCTAAGTTGTAGGACAATAGTGAAGACATCAAAACTATGAAATAACACATGGAATCATGTAACAACCAAAAAAGTGTTAAACAAATGTATTATGTTTTTCAAAGTAGCCAACCTTTGCCTTGATGACAGACTTGCACACTCTTGGTATAATCTCAACCAGCTTAATGAAGAATGATTTTCCAATAGTCTTGAAAGAGTTCCCACATATGCTGAGCACTTGTTGGCTGCTTTTCCTTCAATCTGTGGTCCAACTCATCCCAAACCATCTCAATTGGGTTTAAGTTGGGTGATTGTGGAGGCCAGGTCATCTGTTGCAGCACTCCATTACTCTCCTTCTTGGTCAAATAGCCCTTACACAGGCTGGAGGTGTGTTTTGGGTACTTGTCCTGTTGAAAAACAAATGATAGTCCCACTAAGCACAAACCAAATGGGATGGCATATCACTGCAGAATGCTGTGGTAGCCATGCTGGTTAAGTGTGGCTTGAATTTCTGAATAAATCACAGACAGTGTCACCAGAAAAGCACCCCCACACCATCACAACTCCTCCTCCATGCTTCACCATGGGAACCACACATGCGGAGATCATCCATTCACTTACTCTGCATCTCACAAAGACACAGTGGTTGGAACCAAAAATCAAAAATTTGGACTCATCAGACCAAAGGACAGATTTCCACCAGTCTAATGTCCACTGCTCGTGTTTCTTGGCCCAAGCAAGTCTCTTCTTATTATTGGTGTCCTTTAGTAGTGGTTTCTTTGCAACAATTCGACCATGAAGGCCTGATTCACACAGTCTCCTCTGAAGAGTTAAGGTTGAGATGTGTCTGTTACTTGAACTCTGTGAAGCATTTATTTGGGCTGCAATCTGAGGTGCAGTTAACTCAAATGAACTTATCCTCTGCAGCAGAGGTAATTCTGGGTCTTCCTTTCCTGTGGAGGTTCTCATGAGAGCCAGTTTCATCATAGCGCTTGATGGTTTTTGCGTCTGCACTTGAAGAAACTTTCAAAGTTCGAATTTTCTGGATTGACTGACCTTCATGTCTTAAAGTAATGATGGACTGTCGATTCTCTTGGCTTTATTTAGCTGTTCTTGCCATAATATGGACTTGGTCTTTTACCAAATAGGGCTATCTTCTGTTTACCACCGCTACCTTGTCACAACCCAACTGATTGGCTCAAACACATTAAGAATGAAACAAATACCGTAAATTAACTTTTAAGGCACACCTGTTAATTGAAATATATTCCAGGTGACTAGCTCATGAAGCTGGTTGAGAGAATGCCAAGAGTGTGCAAAGCTGTCATCAAGCCAAAGGGTGGCTACTTTGAAAATATATGAAATATAAAATATATTTTGATTTGTTTAACACTTTCTTGGTTACTATATGATTCCTTATGTGTTATTTCATAGTTTTGATGTCTTCATCATTATTCTACAATGTAGAAAATAGTAGGTGTGTCCAAACTTTTGACTGGTACTGTATATATAGATTCTAGAGGACGTGTTTTGTGTACAGAGACGTACACTACATGACCAAAAGTATTTGAACACCTGCTCGTCGAACATCTCATTCCAAAATCATGGGCATTAATATGGAGTTGGTCCCCCCTTTTCTGCTACAACAGTCTCCATTCTTCTGGGAATGCTTTCCACTAGATGTTGGAACATTGCTGTGAGGACTTGCTTCCATTCAACCACAAGAGCATTAGTGAGATCGGGCACTGATGTTGGGCGATTAGGCCTGGCTCACAGTCGGCGTTCCAATTCATCCCAAAGGTGTTCGATGGGGTTGAGATTAGGGCTCTGTGCAGGCCAGTCAAGTTCTTTCTCTCGAAAAAACATTTCTGTATGGACCTCGCTTTGTGCACAGGAGCATTGTCATGCTGTAGCAGGAAAGGGCCACACAGTTGGAAGTACAGAATCGTCTAGAATGTCATTGTATACTGTAGTGTTCACATTTCTCTTCACTGGAACTAAGAGGCCTATCCCGAACCATGAAAAACAGCCCCAGACCATTATTCCTCCTCCACCAAACTTTACATTTGGCACTATGCATTCAGGCAGGTAGCGTTCTCCTGGCATCCACTAAACCCAGATTCGTCCATCAAACTGCCAGATGGTGAAGTGTGATACATCACTCTGGAGAACATGTTTCCACTGCTCCAGAGTCAAATGGCTGCAAGCTTTACACCACTCCAGCCGACGTTAGGCATTGCACATGGTGATCTTAGGCTTATGTGAAGCTGCTCGACCAAGGAAACCCATTTCATGAAGCTCTCGACGAACAGTTCTTGTGCTGACGTTGCTTCCAGAGGAAGTTCGGAACTTGGTAGTGAGTGTCTGTGAGCCGTCGCCCAATGCATAACAACATCTCCATCAAGGACATGATGATCGCAGCGTCTTTATCTCAATTCCTAGAATTACCACCACCATCACTACCACCACCACGACCACCACCACCACGACCACAATCACAACCACCATCATCACCACCACCACTACCATAATCATATTGACCACCACCATCACTACCACCACCATCATCACCACCATCACTACCACCATCATCACCACCACCACCACCACCACGACCACAATCATTACCACCATCATCACCACCACCACTACCATAATCATAATGACCACCACCATCACTACCACCACCATCATCACCACCACCACTACCACCATCATCCCCACCACCACCACCACTGCCACCATCATCACCACCACCACCATCATAACCACCACCACTATCCTCATCCCCACCACCACCACCACCATCACCACCACCACCACCACCACTACCATAATCATCATCACTACCACCACCACCACCACCACCACTACCACCATCATCACCATCCCCACCACCATCCCCACCACTACCACCACCACCACCATCATCACCACTCCCAACCACCACCATCATCACCACTACCACCACCACCACTAACACGATCATCACCACCATCCCCACCACCACCATCATCACCACAATCCCCACCACTACCACTACCACCACTACCACCACCACCACCACTACCACCATCACCACAACCACCACCACCACTACCACCACCACCACCACCACCACCATCATCACCAACACCACCACCATCCCCACCACCACCACTACCACCATCCCCACCACCACCACCCCACTACCACCACCACCACTGCTACCACCATCCCCACCACCACCACCACTACCACCACCCCCCCACCACCACCACTACCACCATCTCCACCACCACCACTACTACCACCATTACAGCATCCCCACCACCATTATTAGCACCACTAACTCCAGCCCCACCACCACCACCACCACTACCACCACCGCCACAATCATTACCACCACTACCACCCCCACCACCACCACCATCATCACTACCACCATCATCACCACCATCCCAACCACCACCATCACCACCACCACCATAATCACCACCACCACCATCATCACCACCACCACCACCACCACCACTACCACCACCACCACCACCACTACCACCATCATCACCACCATCATCACCACTACCACCACCACCACCACCACTAACACCATCATCACCACCATCCCCACCACCACCATCATCACCACCATCCCCACCACTACCACCACCACCACTACCACCACCACCACCACTACCACCATCATCACCACGACTACCATCACTACCATAATTATCATCACCAACATCACCACTACCACCACCACCACTACCACCATCCCCACCACCACCACTACCACCATCCCCACCACCACCACCATCATCACCACCAACACCACCACCATCCCCACCACCACCACCATCCACACCACCACCACCACCACCACTACCACCATCCCCACCACCACCACCACTACCACCATCCCCACCACCACCACCACTACCATCATCACTACCACCACTACTACCACCATTACCAGCATCCCCACCACCATCAGTAGCACCACTACCACCACCAGCATCCCCACCACCACCACCACCATCATTACCACCACCAGCACCACTTCCACCACCACCACCACCAGCATCCCCACCACTACCACCACTACCACCACCATCATTACCATCACTATTACCACCACCACCACCACTACCACCACCAGAATCCCCACCACCACTACCACCACCACTACCACCATCCCCACCACCAACACCACTACCACCATCCACACCACCACCACCACCACTACCATCATCACTACCACCACTACTACCACCATTACCAGCATCCCCACCATCATCAGTAGCACCACTACCACCACCAGCATCCCCACCACCACCATCATTACCACCACCACCACCACTTCCACCACCACCACCACCACCAGCATCCCCACCACTACCACCACTACCACCACTACCACCACCATCATTACCACCACTATTACCACCACCACCACCACTACCACCACCAGAATCCCCACCACCACTACCACCACCACAATTACCACCACCACCACCACTACCACCACCACCACCACCACCATCATTACCACCACCACCACCACCATCATTACCACCACTATTACCACCACCACCAGCAGCATCCCCACCACCACCACCACTACCACCACCACTACCATCACCACCACCACCAGCATCCCCACCACCATCAGTAGCACCACTACCACCACCAGCATCCCCACCACCACCACCACCATCATTACCACCACCACCACCACTTCCACCACCACCACCAGCATCCCCACCACTACCACCACTACCACCACCATCATTACCATCACTATTACCACCACCAGCACCACTACCACCACCAGAATCCCCACCACCACTCCCACCACCACTACCACCATCCCCACCACCACCACCACTACCACCATCCCCACCACCACCACCACTACCATCATCACTACCACCACTACTACCACCATTACCAGCATCCCCACCACCATCAGTAGCACCACTACCACCACCAGCATCCCCACCACCACCACCACCACCATCATTACCACCACCACCACCACTTCCACCACCACCACCACCACCAGCATCCCCACCACTACCACCACTACCACCACCATCATTACCACCACTATTACCACCACCACCACCACTACCACCACCAGAATCCCCACCACCACTACCACCACCACCATTACCACCACCACCACCACTACCACCACCACCACCACCACCATCATTACCACCACCACCACTACCACCACCACCACCACCACCACCATCATTACCACCACTATTACCACCACCACCAGCAGCATCCCCACCACCACCACCACTACCACCACCACTACCATCACCACCACCACCAGCATCCCCACCACCACCACCACCACCAGTACCACCACCAGCATCCCCACCACCACCACTACCACCATCATCACCACCAATGTAGTAGAACAGAGCTGGAGGGGATGGCTGACGTTTTACATGCTCCTAAGCCATTATGCTATTTTGTTAGGTTTTTTTGCATTGTTTGAAACTTATTTTTTTACTTATTTTGTACATAATGTTGCTGCTCATAATGTTGTATGACTGAAAATAACTTCAGGACATCAAAACAACGATTACTCACCTCAAACTGGAAGACAATTTTTACTTTAACGAGTCCGACTCGAAGGAAATGCTACTTTCTATGGAACGGGCCCAAATCCCCGTCATTTATTTGCATGAAGAAAAGACGGAGAAAAAGGGGCGGAGGTCGGGCTGCCTTCTGAGAATTCATAGGCGAGTGAGTAAACCCCCACTGCCATCCGTTCTATTGGCCAATGTGCAATCATTGGAAAATAAAATAGATGACCTACGATCAAGATTATATTACCAACGGAACATTAAAAACTGTAATATCTTATATTTCACCGAGTTGTGGCTGAATGACAACACGGATAATATAGAACACGGTAAATATTTTCATGTAGGGCTTGCCTGAGGTAGAGTACCTTATGATAAGCTGAAGACCACACTATCCACCAAGAGAGTTGTCATCTATATTATTTGTAGCTTTCTATTTACCACCACAAACTGATGCTGGCACTAAGACTTCACTCAACCAGCTGTATAAGGCCATAAGCGAAGAAGAAAATACTCATCCAGAAGCGGCGCTCCTAGTGCACGGGGACTTTAATGCAGTCAAACTTAAATCCGTTTTACCTCATTTCTATCAGCATGTCACATGTGCAACCAGAGAAAAAAAACCTCAAGACCACCTTTACTCCACACACACAAAGCTCTCCCCCGCCTTCCATTTGGTAAATCTGGACATAATTCTAATCTCCTGATTCCTGCTTACAAGCAAAAACTTAAGCAGGAGGTACACATGACTCGCTCAATACGGAACTGGTCAGATGACGCGGATGCTATGCGACAGGACTGTTTTGCTAGCACAGACTGGAAAATCTCCACGATTCATCAAATGGCATTGAGGAATATACCATCTCAGTCATCGGCTTCATCAATAAGTGCATCGACGACGGCGTCGTCCCCACAGTGACCGTATGTACATATCCCAACCAGAAGCCATTGTTTACAAGCAACATCCGCATCGAGCTAAGGGCTAGAGCTGCTGCTTTCAAGGAGCGGGACACTAATCTGGACGCTTATAAGAAATCCCGCTATGCCCTCTGACGAACCATCAACAAGCAAGCATCAATACAGGATTAAGATTGAATCTTACTACACCGGCTCCGACGCAGGGCTTGAAAACTATTACGGATTATAAAGGGAAAACCAGCATCGAGTGTCCCAGTGACACGAGCCTACCAGACGAGCTAAATACCTTTTATGCTCGCTTCGAGGTAAGCAACACTGAAGCATATATGAGAGCACCAGCTGTTCTGGACGGCTGTGTGATAACGCTCTCGGTGGCCGATGAGAGCAAGACCTTTAAACAGGTCAACATTCACAAAGCCGGTGGGCCAGATGGATTACAAGAACATGTACTCAAAGCATGCGCAGACCAACTGGCAAGTGTCTTCACTGACATTTTCAACCTCTCCCTGTCTGAGTCTGTATTACCTACATGTTTCAAGCAGACCATCATAATCCCTGTGCCCAAAGAAGCGAAGGTAACCTGCCTAAATGATTACTGCCCCGTAGCACTCATGTCGGTAACCATGAAGTTTGAAAGGCTCGTCATGGCTCACATCAACAACATCCTCCCGGATAAACTAGACCCACTCCAATTTGCATACCGCCCCAACATATTCACAGATGGCGCAATGTCAACCGCACTCTACACTGCCCTTTCCCACCTGGACAAAAGGACCGCATATGTGAGAATGCTGTTCATTGACTACAGCTCAGCATTCAACACCATAGTGCCCACAAAGCTCATCACTTCCCAGGACCCTGGGACTAAACACCTCCCTCTGCAACTGGATCCTGGACTTCCTGACGGGCTGCTCCCCAGGTGGTAAGTGTTGGCAACAACCCATCTGCTATGCTGATCCTCAACACTGGGGCCCCTCAAGGGGGGTGCTTAGTCCCCTCTTTACATCCTGTTCACCCACGACTGCGTGGCCAAACACAACTCCAACACCATCATTAAGTTTGCTGACAACACAATAGTTGGTAGGCCTGATCACCGACAATGATGAGACAGCCTATAGGGAGGAGGTCAGAGACTGCCAGGACAACAACCTCTCCCTCAATATGAGCAAGACAAAGGAGCTGATTGTGGACTATAGGAAAAGGTAGGCCAAACAGGCCCCATTAAAATCGACAGGGCTGTCGTGGAGCGGGTCGAGAGTTTCAAGTTCCTTGGTGTCCACATCACCAACGAACTATCATGTTCCAAACACACCAAGACAGTCGTGAAGAGGGCACGACAACACCTTTTCCCCCTCAGGAGACTGAAAAGATTTGGCATGGGTCCCCAGATCCTCAAATTGTTCTACAGTTGCACCATCGAGAGCATCCTGACCAGTTGCATCACTGCCTGGTATGGTAACTGCTCTGCATCTGACCATAAGGCACTACAGAAGGTAGTGCGTACGGCCCAGTACATAACTGGGGTCAAGCTTCCTGCCACCCAGGACCTATATGCTAGGCGGTGTTTTCTCTGCTACCGCACGGCAAGCGGTAACGGAGCGTAAAGTCTAAGACCAAAAGGCTCCTTATCAACTTCTACCCCCAAGCCATAAGACTGCTGAACAATTCATCAGATGACCACCAGACTATTTACATTGACCCATTGGTTTTTAAGCTGCTGCTACTCACTGTGTATTATCTATGCATAGTCACTTCACCCCTACCTACATGTACAAATTACCTCAACTAACCTGTACCTCCACACACTGACTCGATACCAGTGCGCCCTGTATATAGCCTCGTTATTGTTATTTTGTGTTACTTTTCATTATTTTTAACTTTAGTTTATTTGGTAAATATTTTCTTAACTCTTCTTAAACTGCACTGTTGGTAAAGGGCTTGTAAGTAAGCATTTCACTGTAAGGTCTACACCTGTTGTATTCGGCGCATGTTACAAATAAAGTTGGATTTGATTTAACCATCATCACCATTACCACCACCCCGGCAGCCTGCTCTACCTGCATCATCACCACCACCACCACCACCACTACCACCACCAACACCCCGGCAGCCTGCTCTACCTGCATCATCACCACCACCACCACCCCGGCAGCCTGCTCTACCTGCATCATCACCACCACCACCACCATCATCACAACCACCACCACCACCACCCTGGCAGCCTGCTCTACCTGCATCATCACCACCACCACCACCCCGGCAGCCTGCTCTACCTGCATCATCACCACCACCACCACCCCGGCAGCCTGCTCTACCTGCATCATCACCACCACCACCCCGGCAGCCTGCTCTACCTGCATCATCACCACCACCACCACCATCATCACCACCACCACCACCCTGGCAGCCTGCTCTACCTGCATCATCACCACCACCACCACCCCGACAGCCTGCTCTACCTGCATCATCACCACCACCACCACCCCGGCAGCCTGCTCTACCTGCATCATCACCACCACCACCACCCCGGCAGCCTGCTCTACCTGCATCATCACCACCACCACCCCGGCAGCCTGCTCTACCTGCATCATCACCACCACCACCACCATCATCACCACCACCACCACCCCGGCAGCCTGCTCTACCTGCATCATCACCACCACCACCACCATCATCACCACCACCACCACCCTGGCAGCCTGCTCTACCTGCATCATCACCACCACCACCACCCCGACAGCCTGCTCTACCTGCATCATCACCACCACCACCACCACCACCATCATCACCACCACCACCACCACCCCGGCAGCCTGCTCTACCTGCATCATCATCACCACCACCACCACCACCATCATCACCACCACCACCCCGACAGCCTGCTCTACCTGCATCATCACCACCACCACCACCACCATCATCACCACCACCACCACCACCCCGGCAGCCTGCTCTACCTGCATCATCACCACCACCACCACCATCACCACCACCACCCCGGCAGCCTGATCTACCTGCACCATCACCACCACCACCACCACCCTGGCTGCCTGCTCTACCTGCATCATCACCACCACCACCACCACCCCGACAGCCTGCTCTACCTGCATCATCACCACCACCACCACCACCACCACCACCATCACCACCACCACCACCCCGGCAGCCTGCTCTACCTGCATCATCACCACCACCACCCCGGCAGCCTGATCTACCTGCACCATCACCACCACCACCACCACCCTGGCTGCCTGCTCTACCTGCATCATCACCACCACCACCACCACCCCGACAGCCTGCTCTACCTGCATCATCACCACCACCACCACCACCACCACCATCACCACCACCACCACCACCCCGGCAGCCTGCTCTACCTGCACCATCACCACCACCACCACCACCATCACCACCACCACCACCCCGGCAGCCTGCTCTACCTGCATCATCACCACCACCACCCAGGCAGCCTGCTCTACCTGCATCATCACCATTACCACCACCACCCCGACAGCCTGCTCTACCTGCATCATCACCACCACCACCACCCTGGAAGCCTGCTCTACCTGCATCATCACCACCACCACCACCCCGGCAGCCTGCTCTACCTGCACCATCACCACCACCACCACCACCATCACCACCACCACCACCCCGGCAGCCTGCTCTACCTGCATCATCACCACCACCACCCAGGCAGCCTGCTCTACCTGCATCATCACCATTACCACCACCACCCCGACAGCCTGCTCTACCTGCATCATCACCACCACCACCACCCTGGAAGCCTGCTCTACCTGCATCATCACCACCACCACCACCCCGGCAGCCTGCTCTACCTGCACCATCACCACCACCACCACCCCGGCAGCCTGCTCTACCTGCATCATCACCACCACCACCACCCCGGCAGCCTGCTCTACCTGCATCATCACCACCACCACCCCGGCAGCCTGCTCTACCTGCATCATCACCACCACCACCACCCCGGCAGCCTGCTCTACCTGCATCATCACCACCACCACCACCCCGGCAGCCTGCTCTACCTGCATCATCACCACCACCACCACCCCGGCAGCCTGCTTTACCTGCATCATCACCACCACCACCACCATCATCACCACCACCACCCCGGCAGCCTGCTCTACCTGCATCATCACCACCACCACCACCATCATCACCACCACCACCCCGGCAGCCTGCTCTACCTGCATCATCACCACCACCACCACCCCGGCAGCCTGCTCTACCTGCATCATCACCACCACCACCATCATCACCACCACCACCACCCCGGCAGCCTGCTCTACCTGCATCACCAACACCACCACCATCCCAGCAGCCTGCTCTACCTGCATCATCACCACCACCACCACCCCGGCAGCCTGCTCTACCTGCATCATCACCACCACCACCCCGGCAGCCTGCTCTACCTGCATCATCACCACCACCACCACCACCACCATCACCACCACCACCACCCCGGCAGCCTGCTCTACCTGCATCAGATAAGGTGATTGTAGATGCTTGACTTTGACCTTCTAAAACACTCCTATTGATTTCTCCTTCTCTTCCAGATCAGAGTTGATGTCTGTTAGGCCTTTAATGCATTCTGGGTGAAAAATGAGTCAGACGTTAAAAGGATACGTAAAGTGTGTGTATGTGTTGGGGGGATTAGCTGTGCTTGTGTGTGTGTTAAGCACTGAGATGCCACCCAATAGCTCCAAGACACCTAAAAAATCTTAATTTTATCACTATTTTGTTGCTGAGCAAATTCTAACTTCTAGTATATTCTAAAGTTTGTAATTTCTACATTGAATATTCAGATTTGATTTGCCCTACAGATAAAGTCCATTAGTTACAATCCACGTAATAATTCTAATTAATTTTTGCCGCAGGATTTTATTCCTGCTGTAGGAAACTGGCTCAAATCAAATGCTACAACTGTAGGACCAGGATACGCATGACATTCTCTATCACAGCCTCTCTATAGTTGTGTCTCTCTCTCTTTATCACTATCTCTCTATAGTAGTCTCTCTTTATCACTGCCTCTCTATTGTTCTCCCTCTCTCTCTTTATCACTATCTCTCTATAGAAGTCTCTCTCTCTTGATCACTGCCTCTCTATTGTTGTCTCTCTCTCTTTATCACTATCTCTCTATAGAAGTCTCTCTCTCTTGATCACTGCCTCTTTATAGTTGTCTCTCTTTATCACTGCCTCTCTATATTTGTCTCTCTCTTTATCACTGCCTCTCTATAGTTGTGTGTCTCTCTTTTTCACTGTATCTCTATAGTTGTCTCTCTCTCTTTATCTCTACAGTTGTGTCTCTCTTTTTCGCTGCATCTCTATAGTTGTGTCTCTCTCTCTTTGTCACTACCTTTCTATAGTTGTCACAGTTGTCAGCCCTCCTGTTTGCTCTGTTGTTTTTGAAATGTATTTCCAATGTGTCAAGTAATTTTTTTGTTTTGTCATGATTTTGTTTGGTGTAATTGTGTTGCTGTCCTGGGGCTCTGTGGGGTGTGTTTGTGTTTGTGAACAGAGCCCCAGGACCAGCTTGCTTATGGGACTCATCTCCAGGTTAATCTCTCTGTAGGTAATGGCTTTGTTATGGAAGGTTTGGGAATCGCTTCATTTTTGATGGTTGTAAAATTGAACGGTTAATTTCTTGATTTAGATAAGTAGCTGGTATCTGCCTATTTCTGCTCTGCATGCATTATTTGGTGTTTTACGTTGTACACAGAGGATTGTTTTGCAGAATTCTCCATGCAGAGTCTCAATTTGGTGTTTGTCAACTTTCTTTCTGTGTTAATCTCCTTTTTCTGTATCTCTCTCGCTACACCTCTTTCTATCTCCCTTACCTTCGCTCTATCACCACCTCTTTCTATCTCCCTTACCTTCGCTCTATCACCACCTCTTTCTATCTCCCTTACCTTCGCTCTATCACCACCTCTTTCTATCTCCCTTACCTTCGCTCTATCACCACCTCTTTCTATCTCCCTTACCTTCGCTCTATCACCACCTCTTTCTATCTCCCTTACCTTCGCTCTATCACCACCTCTTTCCATCTCCCTTACCTTCGCTCTATCACCACCTCTTTCCATCTCCCTTACCTTCGCTCTATCACCACCTCTTTCCATCTCCCTTACCTTCGCTCTATCGCCACCTCTTTCTCTATCACCCTCTTTTTCTGTTTCTCTCTCCACCCCTTCTCATTCTATATCAACCCCTCTTTCTCTCTTTTTGACCTCCCTTTCTCTCATTTATACCCTTTCTCTTCCTCTATTATTCATCCCCCTTTTAGAATGTCTTTTATGCTACTCAATTACCCCTCCTTTTCTTCATCCCTCCATCGGGCCAGTGTGGACACAGTAATGACATTCTGATTATCACTCTGTAAATGAGAATTGAAATGAGTGTGTGAAGCCGTGCCAAGGAAGATTAGAATAGAGCAGTGAGAGGCCTTTCAATACGAAATGGAGGGAGGGAGGGAGGGAGGAAGGGAGGGTCTCTAGCTATGGAGATGACAAGACTTTGGAAAAAGGCTAAATATTTGACGCCACTCTGCGGATTAAATGAAATTACACTTTAGGATTTAATTGACCCCTGTTGAAGTTTTGGATTAGAGCGGCGACAATACAGGGAAGAGTCCTTTATGTCCTCAAACAATTATACTGCTATAAAAGAGCTCTGTTGAAATATGTTCTATTTCCCTCAAAGACGGCATGAATTACAGTTATCCTCTTATGTGACCGTGGATGTCGATTTGCTCTGTGCAAAAAAAATTGAATCTTCTGGTTAACAATCGTGTGTGTGTGTGTGTGTGTGTGTGTGTGTGTGTGTGTGTGTGTGTGTGTGTGTGTGTGTGTGTGTGTGTGTGTGTGTGTGTGTGTGTGTGTGTGTGTGTGTGTGTGTGTGTGGGGGGGCATGTGAGCATGTGTGCGTGTGTTTCATGCATGCATTTTCGCATGTGTCTGTGCGTGTGTGTCTGTGTAGCAGATGCTGCCTGCTTCCTGAAAAGCCTTCTATAGCCATCTCTGCTGCCTGAATCCATCCGTTTGCATTGGTAAGAGAGGAGCCTGTTAAGAGAAGGAGACAGCCCACCTGTTGACACATATCCAAAAAAGAAGACAAAGTTGACTCTGCCAATCTGTAAATGAAAAATCCCTCAAGCTTCATATCCAATCTATGGCTTCCAAAACAAGAAGAAAAATCTTAAATGAAAAATAAATGTTGATTTAAGTCAGTCACAGTGAAGAAAAACGTGGATTAATTGGAATACATTTGTAAAGTCATAAAAAAAATAATCCTTATCTTGAATATGTTTCTTTCTAGACATACAGTATACTATTAAAACTTCAACCATGATATCTAACTACTCTGGGAGAAATTAACTTGGATGTGTAAGGACAAAAAGTAATGAACACTGCGTAAGTCCCATCGGTTTTATATTGGAGCACTACCAGCCAAACGATGGTGTACATTATGCTCACCTACAGACGTAGGATCTCACCCAGCTAACACATAACGTTCTGAGTTTGTTCAGTACTTAAGCATAACATTATCTGCAGGTTTCCTCATGGTTGAATTTAAAGTTATGTTCTCAGACCATTAAGAAAACTTTTCATAAAAAACACAAAAAAACATTAATAATAATAACAGAATGTTATTTAAAAACATTCTGTTCTCAGCATCCACAAAACTCTCTCTATCCACTATTGTGTTAACCTTAATGAGTGCTTGTTTCCTTTGAAATTGGGTCTGTTTGAATAGACTAAAATGAACAGTTTGTATGAATAAAAGAAAATATGGAATAACTTTCAGGGAACCATAGTAGAATGTTCTCAGAACCTTCCTGCAACCTAAAAATGTGCGTTCACAGAACCGGCTACATTTTCGCTTCTGTTCTCAGAACATTTAAAAAACATTTAAAGAAACTTATGGCTTCATTCCCACAACTTCCCAGGACCCAAATGCGCTAGCTGGTTACTCTGATCACCGTCTTGCAGGAGAACTTTCAGGAAGTGTAAAACTTGTAGTGTAATTGAGGGATTGAATGGTTCTGAAGTTTGTAATTTCCACTTTAATAAAATGTCAGAATTGATTTTCTCTTATGAAAAATGTATCAACCACTACAGAAATGTCTATTAATCATAATCCACATAATAATGAACATTTCCTGTTGCTGCAGGATTATTTTCCTGCTGTAGCAAACTGGCTCAAATTAAGATCCTACACCTAGTTGAACACAACCCATTTATCAGGGCAATGTCCCAGCAATGCCAATGTAGCAATTATAACCCTACAAGATGTGGCCTGGTCCCAGATCTGTTTGGGTTGTCTAGCCAAGCTTGGTGTGACAATGACCATAGGAGTTGACTAGACAGCACAAGCAGACCAACGTCCATAGAAGTTGGCAAGACAGGACAAACAAGTCTGGGACCAGGCTACCACGCATGACAACGCTTCTACATCTGCATTGCTTGCTATTTGGGGTTTTAGGCTGGGTATCTGCTGATGTAAGAAAGGCTTTATAAATACATTTGATTGATTGATCTTAGGAGTTGGCAAGACAGAACAAACAGATGTGGGACCAGGCTACCACGCATGACAATAACCTTAGGAGTTAGCAAGACAGCACAAACAGATCTGGGACCAGGCTAGAACAGAGTAGCATCACTAGCAGATACTCAGAGTCTCTCTCACTCCAGTCCAATTAGCTACGCTCCTCTCCAGCTCTACAGACTGCTGTTTAATAGCATCTTAACATCCTGATCAATCACTTTAATTGATATTTCTCCAGCATTAACACTGGGAGGGCCTAACAGTTGCAATTGAAAGATAGAGACTCAGATCCCTGTGGACTGTAATTGGGCCCATTATGACTGCAGGCTTGACTGAGGGGACTGGAGAATGATGCCAGTGGCATGATAGATATAGAGAGGTAGACAGAGAGATAGAGAGGGGGCTTGAATGAAGAGATACAGGACTAGCACTGATTTTACTCATAACTACTTTGGTGAGGAAAAATGTACTTGCTATGATTGTGATATGTTGTTGTCTCACCTCGCTGTCTGAAGATGAATGCATCAATGTCAGTCGCTCTGGATAAGAGCGTCTGCTAAATGGTAGGGAGGATCAGAACGTCATTCGTCTTCTATGGCATCAGTGGGGGATGCTAAGCTAAAGGTTTTTGTAAGTGCAGTTATTTCAAGTTTGTACGTTTTGATATGATTGCGTTCCGTTACTGTCGTATCATGTTGTTAAAGGCAGAGTGCAGTCAAAAATGTGATTTTCTGTGTTTTATATGTATTTCCACACTATGAGGTTGGAGTAATACTGTGAAATTGTGAAAATTATGATAATGCCCTTTAATTGTAAGAGCTTTTTGAAAAGACTGTCTGAAATGTCAGCCTGTTTCAGTGGGATGGAGCTTTGGCCTGCCTGGTGACATCACCATGCGGTACATTAGATAAAAGACCAATAAGAAAGAGAGTTCCAAACCTCTGCCAATAACAGCCAATTTTCTGTTTTTCCATCCCCACAGACCACTCCCAAATAGTCCTATCTAAATTCTTGCTTGAGAAACTGCCATTTACAAAGCAGCTATTCATGTTTCTTTATGACCATATTAATTGAAAACAATAACAGTAAGGTACTTAAATTGTTACCCAGAAATGGTTCTATATTGAGATAAAAACGACTGCGGTGGACCTTTAAAAAATGTCTACAACTGCACCTGTGTGTGTGTGTCTGTGCTGTATCTGTATGTGGTGCTAGCAATTTATGTTATTCTTTAATAACACAGACCCCAAAGCAAATCAGGGGGAGGACAATAGGTTTATTCGAAGAGGACAAAGCATACAGGGAGGTAAATGGTCATTCTCCCCTGTCCTCAGTGATGCTCTCTCAGTGATTCTCTCCCCAGAACAAAGGGACAGCATGTAGTTTTATAACCCAGCCCTAGCCTGTGGTTGACCAATTACAATTCCTTGCAAAAAAACTAGCCAATGGCCAATAACGAGTATCCTATTTTAGAAGACATATTCCTCCCATGTCTCTGAACCATTGATCAATAATTCCCTATTACAGAAAAAAACACTATTTCCATTAATCGTTATTACTCTATTGACTCTCATCCTCTTGACCTCCCGTACTCTGTCTCCGCGTTGTGTATTTATCTTTGAAAAATTCTTAGAGTGGTTAACTATATGTATTCAGTGTTTGTAGCTATAGTTAATTAAGTCTCCTCTCTACCTCAGCCCAGTGTTTGTAGCTCTAGTTAATTAAGTCTCCTCTCTACCTCAGCCCAGTGTCTGTAGCTCTAGTTAATTAAGTCTCCTCTCTACCTCAGCCCAGTGTTTGTAGCTCTAGTTAATTAAGTCTCCTCTCTACCTCAGCCCAGTGTTTATAGCTCTAGTTAATTAAGTCTCCTCTCTACCTCAGCCCAGTGTTTGTAGCTCTAGTTAATTAAGTCTCCTCTCTACCTCAGCCCAGTGTTTATAGCTCTAGTTAATTAAGTCTCCTCTCTACCTCAGCCCAGTGTGTGTAGCTCTAGTTAATTAAGTCTCCTCTCTACCTCAGCCCAGTGTTTGTAGCTCTAGTTAATTAAGTCTCCTCTCTACCTCAGCCCAGTGTTTATAGCTCTAGTTAATTAAGTCTCCTCTCTACCTCAGCCCAGTGTTTATAGCTCTAGTTAATTAAGTCTCCTCTCTACCTCAGCCCAGTGTGTGTAGCTATAGTTAATTAAGTCTCCTCTCTACCTCAGCCCAGTGTGTGTAGCTCTAGTTAATTAAGTCTCCTCTCTACCTCAGCCCAGTGTGTGTAGCTCTAGTTAATTAAGTCTCCTCTCTACCTCAGCCCAGTGTTTCTTTCCCGGATCGGGATGTCACTGGCAAAGATGCCATATGGAATTCCCGTGTTCCGCATTCCATGTTCCGCCATTAGATACGGAACCTCAGGAGTCACTCCCAATGTCTTCATTAATCTTGACTAACTCCTCTGTGCCCGAGAGCTGCTGCCTCCAATGTAGCGATCTGGGGCCCAGCCCTGCTGACGATAGCACCATCACACACCACTCACTCTGTCACCACCCTGCGCTCACGTCCCCACTGTCAGCAGCACAGCAGGAAGGATGGGTCTGATTGTTTGCCGTGTTTTTATATTTCTCTGTTGGAAATGATCTGACTAAAGGTCTTTGCAGCTAACACCTCTGTATTCAAATAGGTAAAGCAGTGTTGTGCTATAATAACAAACACAGTTCATGTATCTTCTCTACCTGGGTGCTTTTCTCTTTGGTGGAAATTAGGCATTCGTGTGGAATGTCTTCCATTCAATAGTATGTGTTGATGAACTGGACTATCTACAGGTTATTAAGAGAGAACGAGAGAGGAAGAAAGGTGATGAGAAGATTTTATGAGAAGAAATATTCTGAATATCCCTACGACAAAGACATAACTCTGTAATTCACAGTCATTCACACAGTCTGTATGCCCTTTGTGTATGATGCGTTAGTGATTTACATGTGTTTCTTTCTCTAGGTCATGTTGGGGTGTTGGACACAGTGAAGAGGCATAGAGGGCGCAGACAGTGTCTGTAAGCTGTCTCACTCACACTGACTGACTGCTGAATACAACATCAGCTATTCCCACTGACGCAAGTTCAGCAAATAGGTCA
Organism: Salmo salar; assembly: GCF_905237065.1. Taxonomy (NCBI): domain Eukaryota; kingdom Metazoa; phylum Chordata; class Actinopteri; order Salmoniformes; family Salmonidae; genus Salmo; species Salmo salar. The sequence goes on along the minus strand of NC_059446.1, from coordinate 16,253,390 downwards.
AGATTTTACTAAGTTACTGATGGCTATTCAATGTCCTGTAGAAGCTGAACATGTGGCTGCCTCTTTTCAGATCCAATTGAATGTGTGGCTGTTAGCAGGTTTGAATGTGTGGCTGTTAGCAGGTTTGAATGTGTGGCTGTTAGCAGGTTTGAATGTGTGGCTGTTAGCAGGTTTGAATGTGTGGCTGTTAGCAGGTTTGAATGTGTGGCTGTTAGCAGGTTTGAATGTGTGGCTGTTAGCAGGTTTGAATGTGTGGCTGTTAGCATGTTTGAATGTGTGGCTGTTAGCAGGTTTGAATGTGTGGCTGAGCTCTACTGCACATTGCCCTTCCTTCACATGGATGAGCTTTTCTATCTGTCTATAAATTATAATAATAATAAATAATGTATATACAGTGCCTTTGGAAAGAATTCAGACCACTTGACTTTTTCCACATTTTGTTACATTACAGCCTTATTCTAAAATGGATTAAATATTTAATACCACCCCCATCAATACCCCATAACGAGAAAGCAAAAATGTTTTTTTGTATTTTTTTTTGCAAATGTATAAAAAAATTGAAACAGAAATACCTTATTCACATAAGTATTCAGCCCCTTTGCTATGAGACAAAAACATTTGCTCAGGTGCCTCCTGTTTCCATTGATCATTCTTGAGATTGGAGTCCATCTGTGGCTCAGTTGGCCTTCCCTGTGGCTCAGTTGGTAGAGCATGGTGTTTGCAACGCCAGCATGGTGTGTGCAACGCCAGGGTTTGATTCCCACGGGGGGCCTGAACAAAAAAAATATATATTAATGCATGAAATGAAAATGAAATGTATGTATTCACTACTGTAAGTCGCTCTGGATAAGAGCGTCTGCTAAATGACTAAAATGTAAATTCAATTGATTGGACATGATTTTGAAAGGCACACAACTGTCAATATAAGGTCCCACAGTTGACAGTGCACGTCAGAGCAAAAACCAAGCCATAAGGTCGAAGGAATTGTCAGAGGGCTCAGAGACAGGATTGTGTCGAGGGACAGATCTGGGGAAGGATACAAAAACATTTATGCAGCATTGAAGGTCCCCAAGAACACAGTGGCCTCCATCGTTCTTAAATGGAGGATGTTTGGAACCACCGAGACTCTTCCCAGAGCTGGCCGCCTGGTCAAACTGAGCATGGGAGGTGACCAAGAACCTGATGGTCACTCTGACAGAGCTTCAGAGTTCCTCTGTGGAGATGGGAGAACCTTCCAGAAGGATAACCATCTCTGCAGCACTCCATCAATCAGGCCTTTATGGTAGAGTGGCCAAACGGAAGCCAATCCTCAGTAAAAGGCACATGACAGCCTGCTTGGAGTTTGCCAAAAGACACCGAAAGACTCTCCGACCATGAGAAACAAGATTCTCTGGTCTGATTAAACCAAGATTGAACTCTTTGGCTTGAATGTCAAGTTTCACGTCTGGAGGAAACCTGGCACCATCCCTATGCTGAAGTATGGTGGTGGCAGCATCGTGCTGTGGGGATGTTTTTCAGCGGCAGGGACTGGGAGACTAGCCGGGATCAAGGCAATAATGAAAAGAGAAAAGTACAGAGAGATCCTTGATGAAAACCTGCTCCAGAGCATTCAGGACCTCAGACTGGGGCAAAGGTTCACCTTCCAACAGGACAACAACCTTAAGCACACAGCCAAGACAACTCAGGAGTGGCTTCGGGACAAGTCTCAGAATGTCCTTGAGTGGCCCAGCCAGAGCCCAGACTTTAACCCAATCGAATATCTCTGGAGAGACCTGAAAATACCTGTGCAGCGACGCTCCCCATCCAACCAGACAGAGCTTGAGAGGTTCTGCAGAGAAGAATGGGAGAAACTCCCCAAATACAGGTGTGCCAAGCTTGTAGAGTCATACCCAAGAAGATTCGATGCTGTAATCACAGCCAACGGTGCTTCAACAAAGTACTGAGTAAAGGGTCTGAATACTTAAATGTGATATTGCATTTTAGTATTTTTTTATAAATTAGCAAACAATTCTAAAAAACTGTTCTTGCTCTATCGTTATGGGGTATTGTGTGTTGATTGATGAGGGGGGAAAACTATTTAATCAATTTAAAATAAGGCTGTAACGTAACAAAATGTGGAAAAAGTCAAGGGGTCTGAATACTTTCTGAAGGCACTGTAAATGCCATTTAGCAGAAGCTTTTATCTAAAGGAGCTACTGTCATGCGTTATATCCTGAGCTGTTTTACAGAACACAGGAAACATCCACTGTTGCCAAAATCAGAGACAGATGCAGATCAATCAGATTTAGAAGTTGATTAATCTAATAATAATGCTTTTGTGAACTGGACGGTGTTCATACGCTGCTGTTGCTTTGGGGCAGAGGTATTGCTGTATTGTTGCTAGAATGGATGGTGTGTTTGTGAGGGTAGAACAAAAATAGGTTTTATTCTTTTGTTGAGGTTTTGTCACATTTTACAAAGAGAAAATAGAAGATCGAGACAGAACTAAGGAGAGAGAGAGTGAGGGAGAAAGATACAGAGAGAGAGAGAGAGCGAGAGAGAGAGCAATAGAGAGAATGAGAGAGAGACAAGGCAGAGTCATTACACATCACTCCCACATCCAGATAACTCAGGAGGAGACAAAAAGGGAAAAAGAAAGAAGGGAGGACAGTGCTATCCTTTTTTGGGGTCTAAACATGTAAATTAACAGAAACAAGTCCAGAGAGAGAGAGAAAGAGAGAGAGAGAGAGAGAGAGAGACAGTGGTGTGTATTCATGGATGCCAAGGGAAGCCAGACTTTGCAAATAAAATGTACCAAGAAAAAAATACACAACACAATTTATCTTAAGTCTCTCTGTGTTTCATACATTTCCTTCATACATTTCCTTCATTTCCTTCAATTCGCAAGAGGCTGAATGTATCTCACCGCTTAAAGCATCCGAGCGAACGAAACAGCGCCCCTCTGTCTAAGTATGTGTACAGTAGCGTATCTATCTGATGCTGTCTGGTCAAAAATAGTATGACATTATTGCTGCCCATAGCATTGAATACAAGGGAAGCCAGCTAGCATTTGGCCTCCCTTGATAAAAAATATATAAATAATAATAGCCAACCAGCATTGAGCTAAAATGAGTGAGCTCAGCTGTGAATGTTCCTGGTGCACCAAAAAAAAGTGTTGAGAGAAGCCAGTATGGATTTGGCTTCAGACCAATCACATCACAATCCAAATGTCATTATTGACAGAAAAAAACATGAATTGTTGCATCTCGTTGTGTTGTTGTCATCCGGTGGCTAGCTAGCTAGCTAAAATCGTCCCTTTCCTAAATTATCCAGGGATGGAGATAGAGATTTGGACTTTGGAATTACATAATTCTCCGTTATGGCCAATGATTATAACGGCGATTCTGATCCAACCATAAATTCATACAATTTCCCCCTGGCCCAAGAGGATGGAAGTTCAACATGTAGCTAGATGAAGTATGCTAATGTTACCTAGCTGGCCTTGTCACATCCTGATCTGTTTCACCTGTCTTTGTGATTGCCTCCACCCCCCCCTCCAGGTGTCACCCATCTTCCCCATTATCCCCTGTGTATTTATACATGTGTTCTCTATTTGTCTGTTGCCAGTTATTCTTGTTTGTCAAGTCAATCAGCATTTTTGTTCTCAGCTCCTGCTTTTCCCAGTCTCTTTTTTTCTCGCCCTCCTGGTTTTGACCCTTGCCTGTCCTGACTCTGAGCACGCCTGCCTGACCACTCTGCCTACCCTGAGCCTGCGTGCCGTCCAGTACCGTTGCCTCACCTCTGGATTACTGACCTCTGCCTACCCTGAGCCTGCGTGCCGTCCAGTACCGTTGCCTCACCTCTGGTTTACTGACCCCTGCCTGCCTTGTCCTGTCTATTGCCTGCCCCTGTTTGATTATTAAACTATTGTTAATTTGACTTGTCTGCATCTGGTTCTTGCCTTCATACCTGATAAGCCTGGCGTATCATTGCCCATGAAAGGAAGTTAGGCTAGCGAGCAAGTACTTTACCCAGGTAGCCTAGAACAACAAAAACTAAAAGTGTGTACTGTATGCCAGAGTCATAGACCATTTAGGCAACATGAAAGAGGAGGATGGCATTGGCAACATCTATTATTCAGAGTCAGAAGAGTTTCAGTATCATCTGTCTGGCAAAGCCTTCTCACTCTACAGACCAGACAAAGAGGGAGAGAGAGAGAGAGAGAGACAGAATAACTCAAGCACTCTCTCTCGCTCTCTCCAGTAGCAGTGTGTGGGTAAAATCTCCGGGGGATTCAATTCAGAAATAAATCCCATTTTACAATCTATAGAAACAGTCAAAAGTTTGGACACACCTACTCATTCAAGGGTTTTTCTTTGTTTTACTATTTTCAACATTGTAGAATAATAGTGAAGACATCAAAACTATGATATAGCACACAAGGAATCATATAGTAACCAAAAATGTGTTAAACAAATCAAAATATATTTTATATTTAGATTCTTCAAAGTAGCCACCCTTCGCCTTGATGACAGCTTTACACACTCTTGGCATTCTCTCAACCAGCTTCATGAGGTTGTCACCTGAAATGCAGTTCAATTAACAGGTGTACCTTGTTAAAAGTTAATTTATGGAATTTCTTTCCTTCTTAATGCATTTGAGCCAATCAGTTGTGTTGTGACAAGGTAGGGGTGGTATACAGAAGATAGCCCTATTTGGTAAAAGACCAAGTCCATATTATGGCAAGAACAGCTCAAATAAGCAAAGAGAAATGACAGTCCATCATTACTTTAAGACATGAAGGTCAGTCAATGCTGAACATTTTTGTTTATTCAAGTGCAGTCACAAAAACCAACAAGCACAATGATTAAACTGGTTTTCATGAGGATCACCACAGGAAAGAAAGACCCAGAGTTACCTCTGCTGCAGAGGATAAGTTCATTAGAGTTACCAGTCTCAGAAATTGCAGCACAAATAAATGCTTCACAGAGTTCAAGTAACAGACACATCTCAACATCAACTGTTCAGAGGACACTGCGTGAATCATGTCTTCATGGTCAAATTGCTGCATACAGACCACTACTAAAGGACACCAATAAGAAGAAGAGACTTGCTTGGGCCAAGAAACACGAGCAATGGACTTTAGACCGGTGGAAATCTGTCCTTTGGTCTGATGAGTCCAAATGTCAGATTTTTGGTTCCAACAGCCGTGTCTTTGTGAGACGCAGACTAGGTGAACGGATGATCTCCACATGTGTGGTTTAAACCGTGAAGGACGGAGGAGGAGGTGTGAGGGTTCTTTGCTGGTGACAATGTCTGTGATTTATTTAAAATTCAAGGCATAAAGATTCCCTATCTTAGGTCAGTTAGGATCACCACTTTATTTTAAGAATGTGAAATGTCAGAAACATAGTAGAGAGAATGATTTATTTCAGCTTTTATTTCTTTCATCACATTCCCAGTGGGTCAGAAGCTTACATACACTCAATTAGTATTTGGTAGCATTGCCTTTAAATTGATTAACTTGGGTCAAACATTTTGGGTAGATTTCCACAAGCTTCTCACAATAAGTTGGGTGAATTTTGGCCCATTCCTCCTGATAGAGCTGGTGTAACTGAGTCAGGTTTGTAGGCCTCCTTGCTCTCACAAGCTTTTTTCAGTTCTGCCCACACATTTCTATAGGATTGAGGTCAGGGCTTTGTGATGGTCACTCCAATACCTTGACTTTGTTGTCCTTAACCTGTTGGGGATCTTATCCCGGTATAGGGATTCATTGTCAAGAGACCATGGCGGGAAATTCAAAACTGCAAGAATCGAATAATTTCAATTTCTCAAACAATCAACTATTTCTCACAATTTGAAAGATTTTGCAACAACTTTGGGAGTATGCTTGGGGTCATTGTCCGTTTGGAAGACCCATTTGCGACCAAGCTTTAAATTCCTAACAGATGTCTTGATGTTGCTTCAATATATCCACCGTCGGTGACAGTAGCCACCCTCCCTTCCCTCCCTTTATTTGGGGTTAATTTTGTGTTTTTTGTTTGAGGTGCATACGGGGTCTGCACCTTTGGGGGGGGGGGGTACTGTCACGTCCTGACCAGTAAAGGGGGTTATTTGTTATTGTAGTTTGGTCAGGTCGTGGCAGGGGGTGTTTGTTTTATGTGTTTCGGGGTTTTTGGTTAATGTTCTATGTTTGTATATTTCTATGTTTATTCTAGTGTGTCTATTTCTATGTTTAAGTTTCTTGGGTTGACCTTCAGTTGGAGGCAACTGTTCCTCGTTGCCTCTAATTGAAGGTCCTATTTAGTAGGGGTGTTTTTTCCTGTGTTTTGTGGGTGGTTGTTTCCTGTTTTGTGTATGTTGCACCTGACAGGACTGTTTATGGTCGTTTTGTTGTTTTGTTGATTTAGAGTTAAATAAAAGTGAATATGAGCGACAAACGTTACAATGTTTTAGTGAAACTATATATGTCTGGGATTCTTGCGGTCAATTTACAGTCTACAAATTGACCTCAATAATTATGTCATGTTATTATGTTTACATTTTACATATTTAGTAGACACTCTTATCCAGAGCGACTTATATGATCAATTAGGGTTAAGTTCGCTAGGCAACCTGCCGTTTCCGGCCCCCCAACCATCCGCTCCAGAAAAAACTTGTACCGCGGCTGAATCTGATGATCCCTGACCTACAGCATGCTCAAGCAAGGAAATGTTGCTGACATTTCCGGACTACTAAACAACTATTGATTTAGAACCATGGAGAGTTACCGAAAGTTGCAAATAAAAAAGCACAATTTCAACATCACCTAATCACCTATGTCTGATACAGTGATGACTAAAAAATACCAAAAAGTCCAATCAACGTAAGCTAAATATGATGTGTCTGTCAATGGTACTGATTTGTGTGTGTGTGTGTGGAGGAGTTTGCGCGGGTTTGTGTGTGTGTGCGCAAGTAGAAAAAGCATGTTGACTCACGTCTGAGAGAGTTGAAGTAGTCTGTCCATCCTTCCCTTAGAAAGCGTGGAAAGTCAAACTAGACAATAGGGTCACAAAGAGGATAGAGAGGAAGAGGTAAAAGTTGTAGCTGCTGATACAGGTTATCTGGTAGTTGTTATCACTGTGACTATATGTATCTCTTTATCTCTCCCTCTTTATCTCTACCTCTCTCTGTCTCTCTCTACTGCTGTGAAGTATGGTTACTTTAATTTATAGTTTTTTCAAGAATAATAAAACCTACACACATCAGGTAGAAGTACTGTTCAGGTTTTACACACCAACACAGGGTAACACATTTGTCCATTTTTTGTGACACTATGGATTAATCACTAATTAGTATGTATCATTACCTAAGCAGTGCTGTCGAGAGAGAGAGGGAGAGAGGTAGAAAGAGAGAGAGGGAGAGAGAAAGAAAGAAAGAGAGAGAAAGGGAGAGAGAGAGCAAGAGAGACATAGGGAGAGAAGGAGAAGACTGAGAGGAGAGAGGGAGAGAGCTAGAAAGAGAGATAGAAACACTTAAAGTTGCTCTCCCAAAGCTTCTCTCTCTCTTTCTTTCTTTCTCTCGTCAGCATGAAAATTCATTAGAGATCATGTGACTGAGAGCATTCTGTCTTCCATTCCTCTCCGAGAGGCAGAGAGTCAGTTAAACCTGACATGGCCCTTTCCTCTCAGAGAAGCAGAGAGAGAGAGAGTCAGTCCAACCTGACGTGGCACATTTGTGCTTTTGCATGAGGCACACATCAGCAGTTCATCTTGATAACATCAAAAGGGCCATGTCAACAGATTTGAGGAGATAACCTTTTGTGAATATAATTTTATACTTTGTAAATCTGGGGTGGTGCAGTAGGCAGGGGAGTGAATCAGAGGTGCTAATATCATCATACACTTCACATCAGTTCTGCACTGACCTCTATACACTGTAAGATATCATTGATTTGATTGGCTTGTACGCCTCCATCTACCTGGGGCGGCAGGTAGCCTAGTGTTTATAGCGTTGGACTAGTAACCAAAAGATTGCAATATCAAATCCCTGAGCTGACAAGTTAAAAATCTGTTGTTCTGCCCCTGAACAAGGCAGTTAACCTGTTCTGAGGCTGTCATTGAAAATAAGAATTTGTTCTTAATTGACTTGCCTAGTTAAATAAAGGTTAAATAAAAAAAAATACATATCTGTAGAATGACTCAAGACTTCTATTTGCGTCCAGTGATGACTACAGTAAAGTGGCAGCATGGAACACAGGCGTGGGTCAGAACCCTCCAGAGCAAACCTCAGAACCTCTTACATCAAATGGAACCCTCTCCAGCCAATGGCAAGCCTGGAGTGGCATCAAGTTGATCCCCATGGTAACAGAGAGGAATGGTAGAGCACTCTCCACCTCCCTCTGCTCCTTCTCTCCCTCCTTCTCGCTCCTTCTCTCCATCCTTTCCTTTCATGTGTAAATGCTTGTCCATTGTCAGGATTCCATCTAGGAGATTCTGAGGATGAGAGTGGAGAGGGGCGTTCAGAAAAAAAAGGAGAGGAGAGGCAGCTACTATCCCGAGGAATAGATTAGTGTTTGTGTTGTCTGTACTCTATGTGTATCATATATAATGGAAGGGTCTGGCTGAGACAAGGGCTTTGTTTGTTTGTGTGTCAGTTCAAGCTCAAGATGACTGGTGAGGAGCTTTGATTTTACACAGCCTGATCTGTAGCAGAGTTCTTCACTCCTGGTCACTCACTCACACACACACACACACACACACACACACACACACACACACACACACACACACACACACACACACACACACACACACACACACACACACACACACACACACACACACACACACACACACACACACACCTAATCCTGGAGAGCCATAGGGTGTGATTCCTGGATCAGGCTTCTAACTAAAGCTAACATACCCTGTAGTTCTCCAGGTCTAGAGTTCTAACTAAAGCTAACATACCCTGTAGTTCTCCAGGTCTAGAGTTCTAACTAAAGCTAACATACCCTGTAGTTCTCCAGGTCTAGAGTTCTAACTAAAGCTAACATACCCTGTAGTTCTCCAGGTCTAGAGGTCTAACTAAAGCTAACATACCCTGTAGTTCTCCAGGTCTAGAGTTCTAACTAAAGCTAACATACCCTGTAGTTCTCCAGGTCTAGAGTTCTAACTAAAGCTAACATACCCTGTAGTTCTCCAGGTCTAGAGTTCTAACTAAAGCTAACATACCCTGTAGTTCTCCAGGTCTAGAGTTCTAACTAAAGCTAACATACCCTGTAGTTCTCCAGGTCTACAGTTCTAACTAAAGCTAACATACCCTGTAGTTCTCCAGGTCTAGAGTTCTAACTAAAGCTAACATACCCTGTAGTTCTCCAGGTCTACAGTTCTAACTAAAGCTAACATACCCTGTAGTTCTCCAGGTCTACAGTTCTAACTAAAGCTAACATACCCTGTAGTTCTCCAGGTCTAGAGTTCTAACTAAAGCTAACATACCCTGTGGTTCTCCAGGTCTAGAGTTCTAACTAAAGCTAACATACCCTGTAGTTCTCCAGGTCTAGAGTTCTAACTTAAGCTAACATACCCTGTAGTTCTCCAGGTCTAGAGTTCTAACTAAAGCTAACATACCCTGTAGTTCTCCAGGTCTAGAGTTCTAACTTAAGCTAACATACCCTGTAGTTCTCCAGGTCTAGAGTTCTAACTAAAGCTAACATACCCTGTAGCTCTTCAGGACCAGAGAAGGTGACAATTGCCTCAAAGTTTAGGAGCACTTTTTTATCTGACAAATGAGATTAATGTTATGAATGATGATCTGAAGTGATGAATTGCTGGCTGAAATGGCTAATAAGGAGATGCAGTAATGAATAAATGGATATGGGAGTGTTTATTTAGGAAGATGGGCCTAACTAAATAACCATTTATCACCACCTATCATCTCTCTGTTTGAACATATGGGATTTTGTTAGTTTGTTTTTGTCTGCAGTGTTATATGTGTATCAGAAAGGAGAAGGGGGAATGGAAGGCTCCTTCCCTGTAGCTCAGTTGGTAGAGCATGGTGTTTGCAACGCCAAGGTTGTGGGTTTGATTCCCACGGGGGGGCCAGCACAGAAAAAAAAAATATGAAATTAAATGTATGCATTCACTACTGTAAGTTGCTCTGGATAAGAGTGTCTGCTAAATGACTAAAATGTAAAAAATGAAGGAAGAGAGGGATAGGTTGAGGGTGAGTCAAAGTGTTTAGCATGGAAGAGTGGAGATGCACAGTAATGGCTTGTGATGAAGCCAATCTTGTGTAGTTGGATGTATTTTTTAAAGCCGTAAAAATAGCGAAGAATAAACTAAGTGACATTGATATGTTATATTATATAAAACAAACTCCAAGAAACCAACATACATAAAAATAAACATGGGTAAACATACCCGTCGCGCACCTATACAAAATACACAAACACATAACCACAAACAATCTCTGACAAGGACATGAGGGGAAACAGAGGGTTAAGTACACAGCATGTAATTAATGGGATTGGAACCAGGTGTGTAGGAAGACAAGACAAAACCAATGGAAAATGAAAAATGAATCAATGATGGCGAGAAGACTGGTGACGTCGACCGCCGAGCACCACCTGAACAAGGAGGTCGCATCGACTTCGGTAGAAGTCGTGACAAAGGAGGCATGTTTAGGTATTGGAATGGGGCCTGGGAGATATAGAAGGAGGTATGGTCAGGTTTTGGAATGGAGCCAGGGAGATAGAGAAGGAGGTATGGTCAGGTTTAGGAATGGAGCCAGGGAGATAGAGAAGGAGGTATGTTTTACTATAAGTATGGGTACTAGGGCAGAGAGAGAAGGAAGGAGGCATGTTTAGGTATTGGAATGGGGCCTGGAGATAGAGAAGGAAGGAGGGATGTTTACGTACTGGAATGGGGACTAGGAGATAGAGAATGAAGGAGGGATGTTTACGTACTGGAATGGGGCCAGGAGATAGAGAATGAAGCAGGGATGTTTACGTACTGGAATGGTGCCAGGAGATAGAGAAGGAAGGAGGAATGTTTACGTACTGGAATGGGGCCTAGAAGATAGAGAAGGAAGGAGGGATGTTTACGTACTGGAATGGGGACTAGGAGATAGAGAATGAAGGAGGAATGTTTACGTACTGGAATGGGGACTAGGAGATAGAGAATGAAGGAGGAATGTTTACGTACTGGAATGGGGCCAGGAGATAGAGAAGGAAGGAGGAATCTTTACGTACTGGAATGGGGCCAGGAGATAGAGAAGGAAGGAGGAATGTTTACGTACTGGAATGGGGACTAGGAGATAGAGAAGGAAGGAGGAATGTTTACGTACTGGAATGGGGCCAGGAGATAGAGAATGAAGGAGGAATGTTTACGTACTGGAATGGGGCCAGGAGATAGAGAATGAAGGAGGAATGTTTACGTACTGGAATGGGGCCAGGAGATAGAGAATGAAGGAGGAATGTTTACGTACTGGAATGGGGCCAGGAGATAGAGAATGAAGGAGGAATGTTTACGTACTGGAATGGGGCCAGGAGATAGAGAATGAAGGAGGAATGTTTACGTACTGGAATGGGGCCAGGAGATAGAGAATGAAGGAGGAATGTTTACGTACTGGAATGGGGCCAGGAGATAGAGAATGAAGGAGGAATGTTTACGTACTGGAATGGGGCCAGGAGATAAAGAGAGTCCAGTTACGTTCCTGAGGTACTTGAAGGTCTGAGTGCTGAGTGATGGGGATTTGTGTCGGTTCAGTGGGTCTCTTTCTCTCTCTCTGTGTGTGTGTGTGTGTGTGTGTGTGTGTGTGTGTGTGTGTGTGTGTGTGTGTGTGTGTGTGTGTGTGTGTGTGTGTGTGTTTTGTGTGTGTGTGTTAGGCATGGCTCTGAATTAGGGAGTTTAGGATCAATGTCTGGTGTAATTATAGGGATCAGCCACTAGCCAGGATGCCAGCCCGAGTGTACTGTTCACCGCTCCACTTTCCTTAGCTAACCTTCCTCCTTAACAGGCAATCCCTGGGCCGCTCTCAATACATACCCTGGACCGCTCTCAAACAAACAAACACACAATGCAGCAAACTCAGCAGCCACCTCCCAATGGACCTAGAAAATGTCAAGAACAATCTATTTTTCTACTTGTTCTACTTGTATTGTACCAGGCAAAGTCTGATTGAGTTTTGCAAGGTTTTTTTTTTACAAGAGAGACCTGCATTAAATTGCTGCAAACATTTAGTTTCCAAATAAAGGATCCAAATAAAATAGCAATAAAAAATTATGAATTATGAATTAAAGTATGAAATAAGTATGTCATTATCAGACCACCTGTCTGTCTTAGATAGAACCTGTCTGTCTTAGATAGAACCTGTCTGTCTTAGATATAAACTGTCTGTCCTAGATAGAACCTGTCTGTCTTAGATAGAACCTGTCTGTCTTAGATATAAACTGTCTGTCTTAGATTCAACCTGTCATAAATATAACATATCTGTCTTAGATATAACCTATCTAAGACAGACAGGTTCTAAGACAGATATGTATAACCTAGGACAGACAGGCTATATCTAAGACAGACAGGTTATATCTATCTAAGACAGATATAACCTAAAACAGACAGGTTCTATCTGTCTGTCTTAGAACCGGTCTGTCTTAGATAGAACCGGTCTGTCTTAGATAGAACCTGTCTGTCTTAGATATAAACTGTCTGTCTTACATATAAACTGTCTGTCTTAGATAGGTTCTATCTAAGACAGACAGGTTCTATCTGTCGTAGAAATAAACTGTCTGTCTTAGATTCAACCTGTCATAAATATAACATGTCTGTCTTAGATAGGTTCTATCAAAGACAGACAGGTTATATTTACGACAGGTTGAATCTAAGACAGATAGATAGAACCTGTCTGTCTTAGATAGGTTATATCTAAGACAGATATATATAACCTAGAACAGACAGGCTATATCTAAGACAGACAGGTTATATCTATCTAAGACAGATAGAACCTAAAACAGACAGGTTCTATCTACCTGTCTTAGATAGATATAACCTGTCTGTCTTACACAGAACCCATCTGTTCTATGGTTGGAGTTAAACAAAGCAACGTTCACGCAATTTTTGGGTGCAGTTGGTTGCAAGTTACATCATCTCAAGCAACTCTGCTGTTACATTAAGCAACTCAAACGCCATTAAAATTGCATGAACAGCCTATCACATTAAAACTGCTTCTGTCATGTTGTTTGATAATTCTAAACTCACCTCCTTAATACTTCCGGCGCCGACAGAGATGGCCGCCTCACTTCACGTTCCTAGGAAAATATGCAGTATTTCGTTTTTTTTATGTGTTATTTCTTACATCGTTACCCCAGAAAATCGAAGGTTTTCTTACATACAGTCGGGAGGAACTATTGGATATAAGAGCAACGTCAACTCAATAACATTACGACCAGAAATACGAATTTCCCGAAGCGGATCCTCTGTTTGGCCCACCACCCAGGACAATGGATCGGATTCCAGCCGGCGACCCAAAACAACGACGACGTAGAAGGGCAGACAGAGCGGTCTTCTGGTCAGGCTCCGTAGACGGGCACATCGCGCACCGCTCCCAAGCATACTACTCGCCAATGTCCAGTCTCTTGACAACAGGGTAGACGAAATCCGAGCAATGGTAGCATTCCAGAGAGACAGCCGAGACTGTAACGTTCTTTGTTTCACGGAAACATGGCTCACTCGAGACATACTATCTGAGTCGGTACAGCCACCTGGTTTCTTCACGCATCGCGCCGACAGAAACAAGCATCTCTCTGGAAAGAAGAAGGGCGGGGGTGTATGCCTTATGATTAACCTGTTGGGATGTAGGGGGCAGAATTTTCACGGCCGGATGAAAAGCGTACCCAATTTAAACAGGTTACTACTCTGGCCCAGAAACTAGAATATCCATATTATTAGTAGATTTGGATAGAAAACACGCTGACATTTCTAAAACTGTTTGAATGGTGTCTGTAAGTATAACAGAACTCATATGGCAGGCAAAAACCTGAGAAAAAGTCAACCAGGAAGTGGAGGATCTGAGAATTGTAGTTCTTCTTTCTAGTCCCTTTCGAAACTACAGTATCTGTGGGGTTACGTTGCACTTCCTAAGGCTTCCATTGGCTGTCAAAAGCCTTCAGAAAGTTGTTTCAGCATTCTCCTGTCACTGGGCAGATAATAGGAGCTCAGTTTCTGAGTGGACTGCCTGGCAACAAAGGGATTGGATATGCGCGATCCCGTGAGCACGCTGTTCCTTCTTTTTCTCCTTGAATGAATATGCTATTGTCCGGTTGGAATGTTATCGCAATTTTACGTTAAAAATACCATAAAGATTGATTTTAAACAGCGTTTGACATGCTTTTAACCTCTTATGGCTAGGGGGCAGTATTTTCACGGCTGGATAAAAAACGTACCCGATTTAATCTGGTTACTAATCCTACCCAGTAACTAGAATATGCATATACTTATTATATGTGGATAGAAAACACCCTAAAGTTTCTAAAACTGTTTGAATGGTGTCTGTGAGTATAACAGAACTCAAATGGCAGGTCAAAACCTGAGATATTCCTTTACAGGAAGTGGCCTGTCTGACCATTTCTGGAACTTCTTTGCCATCTCTATCTTTTACTAAGGATCTCTGCTCTAACGTGACACTTCCTACGTCGTCCATAGGCGCTCAGAGCCCGGGAAATACCTGAATGTCGTCATCCCAGCCCCAGGCTGAAACACATTATTGCCTTTCTCAAGTGGCCGATCAAGGGACTGTGGGCTTAGGCGCGTGACCTGGCCGCCCCCCGTCTTTGTGATTTTTTCCTCTGTTTGCCGAAAAGGAGATTCCCGGTCGGAATATTATCGCTTTTCTACGAGAAAAATGGCATAAAAATTGATTTTAAACAGCGGTTGACATGCTTCGAAGTACGGTAATGGAATATTTAGAATTTTTTTGTCACGAATTGCGCCATGCGCGCGACCCTTCTTTACCATTTCGGATAGTGTCTGGAACGCACGAACAAAACGCCGCTATTCGGATATAACGATGGATTATTTTGGACCAAACCAACATTTGTTATTGAAGTAGCAGTCTTGGGAGTACATTCTGATGAAGAACAGCAAAGGTAATCCAATTTTTCTTATAGTAAATCTGAGTTTGGTGAGTGCCAAACTTGGTGGGTGTCTAAATAGCTAGCCGTGATGGCCGGGCTATCTACGCAGAATATTGCAAAATGTGCTTTCACCGAAAAGCTATTTTAAAATCGGACACCGCGATTGCATAAAGGAGTTATGTATCTATAATTCTTAAAATAATTGTTATGTTTTTTGTCAACGTTTATCGTGAGTAATTTAGTAAATTCACCGGAAGTTTTCGGTCGGTATACTAGTTCTGAACAAAACATGCTAATGTAAAAAGCTGGTTTTTGATATAAATATGAACTTGATTGAACAAAACATGCATGTATTGTATAACATAATGTCCTAGAGGTGTCATCTGATGAAGATCATCAAAGGTTAGTGCTGCATTTAGCTGTGGTTTTGGTTTTTGTGACATTATATGCTAGCTTGAAAAATGGGTGTGTGATTATTTCTGGCTGGGTACTCTCCTGACATAATCTAATGTTTTGCTTTCGTTGTAAAGCCTTTTTGAAATCGGACAATGTGGTTAGATAAAGGAGAGTCTTGTCTTTAAAATGGTGTAAAATAGTCATATGTTTGAAAAATTGAATTTTTTGCATTTTTTAGGTATTTGTAATTCGCGCCACTCTATACCATTGGATATTGGTGAGGCGTTCCGCTAGCGGAACGTCTGTCCTTAACAGGATATGTATATACTGTACTCTATACCATCTACTGCATCTTGCCATCTTGATGTAATGTATCACTTGCCACTTTAAACTATGCCGCTTTATATGTTTTCATACCCTACATTACTCATCTCATATCTTCTATGGGCTACGTGGGACACTAGCGTCCCACCTGCGGGTCACAGCCAGTGAAATATCAGAGCGGCAAATTCAAAAACAACAAAATGTCATAATTCAACTTTCTCAAACATACAACTATTTTACACCATTTTAAAGATACACTTCTCCTTGATGTAACCACATTGTTCGATTTCAAAAAGGCTTTACAGTGAAAGCAAAACATTAGATGATGTTAGGAGAGTACATAGACAAAAATAATCACACAGCCATTTTCCAAGCAAGGACATGTGTCAATAAAACCCAAAACACAGCTAAATGAAGCACCAACCTTTGACGATCTTCATCAGATGACACTCCTAGGACATTATGTTACACAATACATGTATGTTTTGTTCGATAAAGTTCATATTTATATCCAAAACCAGCATTTTACATTGGCGCGTGATGTTCAGAAAATGTATTCCCACCAAAACTTCAGGTGAATGTGCACATCAATTTACAAAAATACTCATCATAAATGTCGACAAAATATATAACAATTATTTAAAGAATTATAGATAGACTACTCCTGGATGCAACCGCTGTGTCAGATTTTAAAATAGCTTTACGGAGAAAGCACATTTTTCAATATTCTGAGTACATAGCTCAGCCATCACATACAGACACCCGCCAAGTTCGGGGCAACCTAAACTCAGAATTAGTATTAGAAATATTCTCTTACCTTTGCTGATCTTCGTCAGAATGCACTCCCAGGACTGCTACTTCCACAAGAAATGTTGTTTTTGTTCGAAATAACCCATATTTATGTCCAAATACCTCTGTTTTGTTTGTGCATAGAGATCACTTATCCAAAGGCATAACGCGTGAGCGCGGTACCAGAGACGAAAAGTCAAAATGTTCCATTACCGTACTTAGAAGCATGTCAAACGCTGTTTAAAATCAATCTTTATAGTATTTTTTACATAAAATTGCGATAATATTCCAACCGGACAATAGCATTTTCATTCAAGAAGAAAAAGAAGGAACGGCGCACTCACGTGACCGCGCATATCCAATCCCTTTGTTGCCAGGCAGTCCACTCAGAAACTGAGCTCCTATTATCTGCCCAGTGACAGGAGAATGCTCAAACCACTTTCTGAAGGCTTTAGACAGCCAATGGAAGCCTTAGGAAGTGCAACGTAACCCCACGGATACTGTAGTTTCGAAAGGGACTAGAAAGAAGAACTACAATTCTCAGATCCTCCACTTCCTGGTTGACTTTTTCTCAGGTTTTTGCCTGCCATATGAGTTCTGTTATACTCACAGACACCATTCAAACAGTTTTAGAAACGGCAGAGTGTTTTCTATCCAAATCTACTAATAATATGGATATTCTTGTTTCTGGGTCAGAGTAGTAACCTGTTTAAATTGGGTACGTTTTTCATCCGGCCGTGAAAATTCTGCCCCCTAGCCCAGACAGGATATGTATATACTGTACCCTATACCATGTACTGCATCTTGCCTATGCCTTTTCGGCCATCACTCATTTATATATTTTTATGTCATATTTGTATTCATTCCTTTACACTTTTGTGTATAAGGTAGTTGTTGTGAAATTGTAATGTTATATTACTTGTTAGATATTACTGCATGGTCAGAACTAGAAGCACAAGCATTTCGCTACACTTGCATTAACACCTGCAAACCATGTGTATGTGACAAATAAATTTGATTTGATTTGGTGTTGTTCTGTTGCATTATAAATTATTTGTTTATCCAACCATTTGGTTATTGTAACAGCATGGATATAGACAAAATGCAGCCTGTGCAATTTAGCCAACTAGCCAAAATGATATTGCAAACACCAACACAACTCGCAAAAAGCTAACCAAGCAGGCAAGGAATTAGGCTAATGTTAGCTAGCTAGCACAATTCATGGAGAACAATTTCAGTTGAAACTGGTCAAGCAGAGGTTTGGGTTGAACCTGTCTGTCTCAGATAGACATTATCACATGATGACAATCAAATCTCCTTAACTCCTCCATCAGACACAACTAAATGATGCAGCCATTCTCTTTGATCTACAGAGATGTTCCACATTCTCTTGACTCATTAGGAATATGATACGCGTCTCTCTCGCTCTCTTTCTCTCTCGCTGTCTCAAGCTCTCTCTCTCTCCTAGAATCTCTCTCTCAATCTCTCTCTCGCTCTCTTTCTCTCTCGCTGTCTCACGCTGTCTCTCTCTCTCCTAGAATCTCTCTCTCAATCTCTCTCTCTCTCTCTGGCTGTCCCCGTTTCTCTCTCTCCATGTCGAAATTGACTCCGAATGTGATTGGCAACGCAAATATGGACATAAATTACACATTTTATGAATAGTTAAATTGTTCTGCCTGCTCCCAGATATTATCCCATGGAAACTTAGGAAGATTTTCTTTCCATATACTGTATATGTACATATTTTTTGCTTTCATTTGTAATCCTAATAAAGTGTTCGGTCTATAATTATAATAGGCCTGTCAGTCAGAGATATGAGACCGATTTCAAAGCTTGAAATATTCATGAGTCGATTAAACAAATGCAAAAAGGGACAAAGAGTTGAAAAACGGCTGTGACAGTTGGCAAAATGGACACATTCTCATTACCCTTAAAGACAACACTGTGCAAAGGGCCTGGCCATTTCACGGACAATAGATGAGCTTGAGTTGAATATGACCATGCTAGAAAATGTTGTTTTCAAAGTATTGTCTTCAGAGGGGCGGTGATGGTGCATTAGGACATCTACAGTACATTAACAGTCAACCTATTCAGACAAACTGTTTGTTTGTTGATTACATTTATCACACTTCTACTTCAGCTGTTGGTCCTGTTGTTGACCTACAGGAGGAAATAGAAAACCTGCTAACACACACACACACACACACACACACACACACACACACACACACACACACACACACACACACACACACACACACACACACACACACACACACACACACAAACACAAACACAACATTGCTTCAGTATAAGGGTGTTTGCAGTAATGATACAAGATAAATGCATTGTTTTACTTAACATAAGATGTGTCCCCAACAACCCCAGCATTGGCACATGAATAACCCCCTCCTCTTCTTTACAGTGCCCAGACCACCCTGTTCCCTATACAGTACACCCTCCTCTTCTTTACAATGCCCAGACCACCCTGTTCCCTATACAGTAAGTACACCCTCCTCTTCTTTACAGTGCCCAAACCACCCTGTTCCCTATACAGTAAGTACACCCTCCTCTTCTTTACAATGCGCAGACCACCCTGTTCCCTATACAGTAAGTACACCCTCCTCTTCTTTACAGTGCCCAGACCACCCTGTTCCCTATACAGTACACCCTCCTCTTCTTTACAGTGCCCAAACCACCCTGTTCCCTATACAGTACACCCTCCTCTTCTTTACACCCTACTGGACCTGATCAAAGTAGCACACTATATAAGGATTAGAGTGCCATTTGGTACGCAGACAGTCACTCAAACTTAGAGATCTACTAGAGTTACCGATCCCTCCCAGTCTGAATACCTTTCTCATCAGTCAGGCCTGGATAGTCTCTGGGCTGCTATGTGTAACCGATCCCTCCCAGTCTGAATACCTTTCCCATCAGTCAGGCCTGGATAGTCTCTGGGCTGCTATGTGTAACCAATTCCTCCCAGTCTGAATACCTTTCTCATCAGTCAGGCCTGGATAGTCTCTGGGCTGCTATGTGTAACCGATCCCTCCCAGTCTGAATACCTTTCTCATCAGTCAGGCCTGGATAGTCTCTGGGCTGCTATGTGTAACCGATCCCTCCCAGTCTGAATACCTTTCCCATCAGTCAGGCCTGGATAGTCTCTGGGCTGCTATGTGTAACCGATCCCTCCCAGTCTGAATACCTTTCCCATCAGTCAGGCCTGGATAGTCTCTGGGCTGCTATGTGTAACCAATCCCTCCCAGTCTGAATACCTTTCCCATCAGTCAGGCCTGGATAGTCTCTGGGCTGCTATGTGTAACCAATTCCTCCCAGTCTGAATACCTTTCTCATCAGTCAGGCCTGGATAGTCTCTGGGCTGCTATGTGTAACCGATCCCTCCCAGTCTGAATACCTTTCTCATCAGTCAGGCCTGGATAGTCTCTGGGCTGCTATGTGTAACCGATCCCTCCCAGTCTGAATACCTTTCCCATCAGTCAGGCCTGGATAGTCTCTGGGCTGCTATGTGTAACCGATCCCTCCCAGTCTGAATACCTTTCTCATCAGTCAGGCCTGGATAGTCTCTGGGCTGCTATGTGTAACCGATCCCTCCCAGTCTGAATACCTTTCCCATCAGTCAGGCCTGGATAGTCTCTGGGCTGCTATGTGTAACCAATTCCTCCCAGTCTGAATACCTTTCTCATCAGTCAGGCCTGGATAGTCTCTGGGCTGCTATGTGTAACCAATCCCTCCCAGTCTGAATACCTTTCTCATCAGTCAGGCCTGGATAGTCTCTGGGCTGCTATGTGTAACCGATCCCTCCCAGTCTGAATACCTTTCCCATCAGTCAGGCCTGGATAGTCTCTGGGCTGCTATGTGTAACCAATCCCTCCCAGTCTGAATACCTTTCTCATCAGTCAGGCCTGGATAGTCTCTGGGCTGCTATGTGTAACCGATCCCTCCCAGTCTGAATACCTTTCCCATCAGTCAGGCCTGGATAGTCTCTGGGCTGCTATGTGTAACCAATCCCTCCCAGTCTGAATACCTTTCTCATCAGTCAGGCCTGGATAGTCTCTGGGCTGCTATGTGTAACCAATCCCTCCCAGTCTGAATACCTTTCCCATCAGTCAGGCCTGGATAGTCTCTGGGCTGCTATGTGTAACCGATCCCTCCCAGTCTGAATACCTTTCTCATCAGTCAGGCCTGGATAGTCTCTGGGCTGCTATGTGTAACCAATTCCTCCCAGTCTGAATACCTTTCTCATCAGTCAGGCCTGGATAGTCTCTGGGCTGTTACAATTGAAATCGGAAGTTTACATACACCTTAGCGAAATACATTTAAACTCAGTTTTTCACAATTCCTGACGTTTAATTCCCTGTCTTAGGTCAGTTATTCTTATTTTAAGAATGTGAAATGTCAGAATAATAGTAGAGAGAATGATTTATTTCAGCTTTTATTTCTTTCATCACACTCCCAGTGGGTCAGAAGCTTACATACATTCAATTAGTATTTGGTAGCATTGCCTTTAAATTGTTGAACTTGGGTCAAACATTTTGCCACAACTTTGTAAGAATGCTTGGGGTCATTGTCCATTTGGAAGACCCATTTGCGACCAAGCTTTAACTTTCTGACTGATGTCTTGAGATGTTGCTTCAATATATCCACATAATTTTACCTCCTCATGATGCCATCTATTTTTTGAAGTGCACCCCCACAACATGAGGCTGCCACCCTCGTGTTCATGGTTGGGATGGTGTTCTTCAGCTTGCAAGCATCCCCATTTTTTCCTCCAAACATAACGATGGTCATTATGGCCAAACAGTTCGACTTTTGTTTCATCAGACCAGAACACATTTCTCCAAAAAGTATGATTTTGGTCCCCATGTGCAGTTGCAAGCCGTGGTCTGGCTTTTTTATGGCGGTTTTGGAGCAGTGACTTCTTCCTTGCTGAGCTGCCTTTCAGGTCATGTCGATATAGGACTCGTTTTACTGTGGATACAGATACCTTTGAACCTGTTTCCTCCAGCATCTTCACAAGGTCCTTTGCTGTTGTTCTGGGATTGATTTGCACTTTTCGCACCAAAGTACTTTCATCTCTAGGAGACAGAACGTGTCTCCTTCCTGAGCGGTATGACAGCTGCGTGGTCCCATGGTGTTTATACTTGCATACTATTGTTTGTACAGATAGATGAACATGGTAACTTCAGGCATTTGGAAATTGCTCCCAATGATGAACCAGACTTGTGGAGGTCTACAATTTTCTTTCTGAGGTCTTGGCTAATTTCTTTTGATTTTCCCATGATGTCAAGCAAAGAAGCACTGAGTTTGAAGGTAGGCCTTGAAATACATCCACAGCTGCACCTCCAATTGACTCAAATTATGTCAATTAGCCTATCATAAGCGTCTAAAGCCATGACATCATTTTCTGGAATTTTCCAAGCTGTTTAAAGGCACAGTCAACTTAGTGCATGTAAACTTCTGACCCACTGGAATTGTGACACAGTGAATTTTAAGTGAAATAATCTGTCTGTAAGGTAATTTTTTTTAATTACTTTTGTCATGCACAAAGTACATGTCCTAACCGACTTGCCAAAACTATAGTTTGTTAACAAGAAATTTGTGGAGTGGTTGAAAAATGAGTTTTAATGACTCCAACCTAAGTGTATGTAAACTTCCGACTTCAACTGTATGTGTAATCCCACCAAGGCCAAATGAATCCTGCAGTCCTGCTTTATCTCAGAAAGATATTTTCTCTCACACACACACACACACACACACACACACACACACACACACACACACACACACACACACACACACACACACACACACACACACACACACACACACACACGCGCACACACACGCACATAAATAGATAAAAGCAAAGGGATAGATGATGGTTGAATCGCTGAGCAAAATGAGACAGAATAATTTGCTCCTTACAAGTTTTAAAAACAAACTTTTGCCTTAAAAAAAATCTTCAGTTAGCAAGATTTTTCTTCTGGGATGTATGAAAGGGTGTTTGGGGATTTTTAGGGTCGATACTTTCTGTAGCTGCGGAGGAATGGAAAGGACAGTGCATAGACCAGACTACTTTCACTGATGAATATCATAAATACTCTGGGATCTAGAAGAATCTCCCAGATATCTTTTATGTAAGAAGTTTCACCCAGAAAAGGCAGATACCTTTACAATGTTTCTGTTCTAAGTGAAACTTCAATGTCTTTGATCTGCTAAATCCTCCAGGATTTTGTGATCGCAAAATGTTTCGCAAAATCAACAATTCCCTGCTTATTAGGGGAGGGCTTGCAAACTTGACTAATCACTGCACAATTTCTGCATAAAACAATCAAGTCATTGCATAAAACTGACCTATCACAACAGTACAAAAAGAGGGCTCTTAATTTCAACCAATCACACATATTTACTGAATAATATGGTTGAATCAAGCCACACATCAACAACCTTTTTCCCTCATTGATATATTTTATAGTGTATGTGATTGACTGGTTTCAAATAATTTCAACAAGGCTTAAAGGTACAGTATATCGAGGCTTCATCTAAGCCTGGCCTATTCCCAGTGAGACACACATGGTTTTAACACTGGAACCGTCTGGATTGTCATCTAACCACAGGGTTAGTTCTGTTCTAAGAGTCAGATAGTGAGCCACAGATGTGTCTTTCCATTTGAGTGGAATGCATGGTGACACACACACTGTGGTGTAAAGTACTTAAGTAAAAATACTTTACAGTACTCCTTAAAAGTCATTTTTTTCGGTGTCTGTACTTTACGTTACTATTTATATTTTTAACAACTTTTCCTTTTAACTTCACTACATTCCTAAAGAAAATAATGTACTTTTTCCTCCATGCGTTTTCCCTGACACACAAAAGTGCAGGCCAGGAAAATGGTTAAATTCACTCATTTATCAAGAGAACATCCCTGGTCATCCCTAGTGCCTCTGATCTGGCGGACTCACTAAACACACATGTTTGTTTTAGTATATTTAAAACCAGATACTTTTAGACTTTTACAGGGTGACTTTCACTTTTACTTGAGTCATTTTCTATTAAGGTATCTTTACTTTTACTCAAGTATGACAATTGGGTACTTTTCCACCACTGCACACACACAGACAGACACGCACACACACAAACGGTTATGTTCAGTTTCCCCATCCTCCCGGCCTGACACAGTGTCAATTGTTTGAGATTCCAGGCATTGCGTCCGGCTGCGTCCGGCGCTCCCGTCTCAGTCGAGTGTCAGTCGCTCCGATGCGGCTTGTCAGACATGTTCTACCCCCAATGCACCCCACCACCTTCTGCCGTCCACCTCGCTGAACCCCTGGGACTGCATAGAGACATAGACAGCCATGACACTCTCTCTCTCTCTCATCCCTCTTCCTGTCCTTCAAGTCATTCTGCATTGGAGTGTGAACATCAGAACTAGGTCAATGACGTGGAATATCTCATATTGAACAATGCTGGTCCTCTGGGTCTCAACCTTCTGTAACGGACATGGAACTCAGACTTTGGAGCTTTTTACTTGTTTGGAATTTCAATGTTTAGTAAATTTTGCAACCAGGTCATCCATGATACAAGTCAGTATTTGACGTCCATCCATGTCTGAGGATGTCGGCAGATGACGTGGAAACAGGCCACTAGGGGCAACAGTGAGCTCTGTTACCTTCAAGTAGGTTTCAGTTTTGCGAGGGCGTTGTGGGATGGCAGATGGGCCTCTGATTCCAAAAGTTGCAAGTTGATGAAAATGTGTATTTGGCCTTACTGCTATTAGCCCATGTAAAAGAGCTGAGAGATATAACAAAGATCAGGAACCATTATATATATTTTTTACATATATTTAACCCCTTAGTTTTGGCACTAAACTGTCTGCATATACTTCCATAAATGTTTTCAACTGATACCGGGGGACCTTCATACGAGTCTTGTGAGGCCTCTAGGCGTACTAGAGCAAAATAACAATGTACTTGCTTGTGAGAATCTCATCTTTCCATAGAGGAGTCATAATAGTTTGCAGGCCCAACCTTTCAGACGCTACAGACGATTTTTTGAGAAGGCTCTGTGATGTCTCATGGTCTGACAAACACCACTCTAGCTCTGTTACCTTTAATTGCAGATGTGGGAGTGCGACATAGCCGGGTGTGATGGATTGAGACACATCCGATGCAAAAAAATATATCTCTAGCTTAAATTGACAGAGTTTTATGGAGCTTTTTGCAATATGCTAATTAGATTTTCGTGAGGGCGCGGACATCAACCTTATTATTTTTTTTTCCTTCGTCCAATCAGAACCATCCTTCCTGTTAAGAGCAGGAAATAAAGTCACGCTTGATTGCTTCAGATCACTTACTATTCATTAGGACTGGAGGGGAAGCTGTCAAAATGGAGATGAGCTGTGACACGTTACGTCTCCCGACTCAGGTGGTTCACAGATGTGATGTGTAGCCTACACTCCACCACAGAGAGAGAGAGCTAGAGAGAGGCTGGATCTATAGAGCATACTGATAATGTTATAACACACAGAGAGAGAGCTAGAGAGAGACTGGATCTATAGAGCATACTGATAATGTTATAACACACAGAGAGAGAGCTAGAGAGAGACTGGATCTATAGAGCATACTGATAATGTTATACCACAGAGAGAGAGCTAGAGAGAGACTGGATCTATAGAGCATACTGATAATGTTATACCACAGAGAGAGAGAGCTAGAGAGAGACTGGATCTATAGAGCATACTGATAATGTTATACCACAGAGAGAGAGAGCTAGAGAGAGACTGGATCGATAGAACATACTGATAATGTTATACCACAGAGAGAGAGCTAGAGAGAGGCTGCGGCAGGATCTATAGAGCATAGTGATAATGTTATACCACAGAGAGAGACCTAGAGAGAGACTGGATCTATAGAACATAGTGATAATGTTATACCACAGAGAGAGCTAGAGAGAGACTGCGGCAGGAGCTATAGAGCATAGTGATATTGTTATACCACAGAGAGAGAGCTAGAGAGAGACTGGATCTATAGAACATAGTGATAATGTTATACCACAGAGAGAGAGCTAGAGAGAGACTGGATCTATAGAGCATACTGATAATGTTATACCACAGAGAGAGAGAGAGCTAGAGAGAGACTGGATCTATAGAGCATACTGATAATGTTATACCACAGAGAGAGAGCTAGAGAGAGACTGGATCTATAGAGCATACTGATAATGTTATACCACAGAGAGAGAGCTAGAGAGAGGCTGGGGCAGGAGATATAGAGCATAGTGATAATGTTATACCACAGAGGGAGAGCTAGAGAGAGACTAGGGCAGGACCTATAGAGCATATTGATAATGTTATACCACAGAGAGAGAGCTAGAGAGAGGCTGGATCTATAGAGCATACTGATAATGTTATACCACAGAGAGAGAGCTAGAGAGAGACTGGATCTATAGAGCATACTGATAATGTTATACCACAGAAAGAGAGAGCTAGAGAGAGGCTGGATCTATAGAGCATACTGATAATGTTATACCACAGAGAGAGAGCTAGAGAGAGGCTGGATCTATAGAGCATACTGATAATGTTATACCACAGAGAGAGAGCTAGAGAGAGGCTGGATCTATAGACCATACTGATAATGTTATAACACAGAGAGAGAGCTAGAGAGAGACTGGATCTATAGAACATACTGATAATGTTATAAAACAGAGAGAGAGCTAGAGAGAGACTGGATCTATATACTGATAATGTTATACCACAGAGAGAGAGAGCTAGAGAGAGGCTGGATCTATTGAGCATAGTGATAATGTTATACCACAGAGAGAGAGAGAGCTAGAGAGAGGCAGGAGCTATAGAGCATACTGATAATGTTATAACACAGAGAGAGAGCTAGAGAGAGACTGGATCTATAGAACATTCTGATAATGTTATACCACAGAGAGAAAGCTAGAGAGAGGCTGGATCTATAGAGCATACTGATAATGTTATACCACAGAGAGAGCTAGAGAGAGACTGGATCTATAGAGCATACTGATAATGTTATACCACAGAGAGAGAGCTAGAGAGAGGCTGGATCTATAGAGCATACTGATAATGTTATACCACAGAGAGAGAGCCAGAGAGAGGCTGGATCTATAGAGCATACTGATAATGTTATACCACAGAGAGAGATCTAGAGAGAGACTGGATCTATAGAGCATTTTGATAATGTTATACCAAAGAGGGAGAGCTAGAGAGAGACTGGATCTATAGAGCATACTGATAATGTTATAACACAGAGAGAGCTAGAGAGAGGCTGTGGCAGGAGCTATAGAGCATACTGATAATGTTATACCACAGAGAGAGAGCTAGAGAGAGACTGGATCTACGAACATACTGATAATGTTATACCACAGAGAGAGAGCTAGAGAGAGGCTGAATCTATAGAGCATACTGATAATGTTATACCACAGAGAGAGCTAGAGAGAGACTGTGGCAGGAGCTATAGAGCATAGTGATAATGTTATACCACAGAGAGAGAGAGCTAGAGAGAGGCAGGATCTATAGAGCATACTGATAATGTTATACCACAGGGAGAGAGAGCTAGAGAGAGACTGGATCTATAGAGCATACTGATAATGTTATACCACAGAGAGAGAAAGCTAGAGAGAGGCGGGATCTATAGAGCATAGTGATAATGTTATACCACAGAGAGAGAGCTAGAGAGAGACTGGATCTATAGAACATAGTTATAATGTTAAACCACAGAGAGAGAGCTAGAGAGAGACGGGATCTATAGAGCATATTGATAATTTTATACCACAGAGAGAGAGAGCTAGAGAGAGACTGGACCTATAGAGCATACTGATAATGTTATACCACAGAGAGAGAGCTAGAGAGAGACTGGATCTATAGAGCATACTGATAATGTTATACCACAGAGAGAGAGCTAGAGAGAGACTGGATATATAGAGCATACTGATAATGTTATAACACAGAGAGAGAGCTAGAGAGAGACTGCGGCAGGAGCTATAGAGCATACTGATAATGTTATAACACAGAGAGAGAGCTAGAGAGAGACTGGATATATAGAGCATACTGATAATGTTATACCACAGAGAGAGAGAGAGCTAGAGAGAGGCTGGATCTATAGAGCATACTGATAATGTTATACCACAGAGAGAGCTAGAGAGAGACTGGATCTAAAGAGCATTCTGATAATGTTATACCACAGAGGGAGAGCTAGAGAGACACTGGATCTATAGAGCATACTGTTAATGTTATACCACAGAGAGAGCTAGAGAGAGACTGGATCTATAGAGCATACTGATAATGTTATACCACAGAGAGAGAGCTAGAGAGAGACTGGATATATAGAGCATACTGATAATGTTATAACACAGAGAGAGAGCTAGAGAGAGACTGCGGCAGGAGCTATAGAGCATACTGATAATGTTATAACACAGAGAGAGAGCTAGAGAGTGACTGCGGCAGGAGCAATAGAGCATACTGATAATGTTATACCACAGAGAGAGCGCTAGAGAGAGACTGGATCTATAGAGCATACTGATAATGTTATACCACTGAGAGAGAGCTAGAGAGAGGCTGGATCTATAGAGCATACTGATAATGTTATACCACAGAGAGAGAGCTAGAGAGAGACTGGATCTATAGAACATACTGATAATGTTATAACACAGAGAGAGAGCTAGAGAGAGACTGGATCTATAGAGCATACTGATAATGTTATAACACAGAGAGAGAGCTAGAGAGAGACTGGATCTATAGAGCATACTGATAATGTTATACCACAGAGAGAGCTAGAGAGAGACTGGATCTATAGAACATACTGATAATGTTATACCACAGAGAGAGTTAGAGAGAGACTGGATCTATAGAGCATACTGATAATGTTATACCACAGAGAGAGAGCTAGAGAGAGGCTGGATCTATAGAGCATACTGATAATGTTATACCATAGAGACAGAGCTAGAGAGAGACTGCGGCAGGAGCTATAGAGCATATTGATAATGTTATACCACAGACAGAGCTAGAAAGAGACTTGATCTATAGAACATACTGATAATGTTATACCACAGAGAGAGAGCTAGAGAGAGACTGGATCTATAGAGCATACTGATAATGTTATACCACAGAGAGAGCTAGACAGAGACTGTGGCAGGAGCTATAGAGCATAGTGATAATGTTATACCACAGAGAGAGAAAGCTAGAGAGAGGCGGGATCTATAGAGCATAGTGATAATGTTATACCACAGAGAGAGAGAGCTAGAGAGAGGCAGGATCTATAGAGCATACTGATAATGTTATACCACAGAGAGAGAGAGCTAGAGAGAGACTGGATCTATAGAGCATACTGATAATGTTATACCACAGAGAGAGAAAGCTAGAGAGAGGCGGGATCTATAGAGCATACTGATAATGTTATAACACAGAGAGAGAGCTAGAGAGAGACTGGATCTATAGAACATACTGATAATGTTATACCACAGAGAGAGAGCTAGAGAGAGGCTGGATCTATAGAGCATACTGATAATGTTATACCACAGAGAGAGCTAGAGAGAGACTGGACCTATAGAGCATTCTGATAATGTTATACCACAGAGGGAGAGCTAGAGAGACACTGAATCTATAGAGCATACTGATAATGTTATACCACAGAGAGAGCTAGAGAGAGACTGCGGCAGGAGCTATAGAGCATAGTGATATTGTTATACCACAGAGAGAGAGCTAGAGAGAGACTGGATCTATAGAGCATAGTGATAATGTTATACCACAGAGAGAGAGCTAGAGAGAGACTGGATCTATAGAGCATACTGATAATGTTATACCACAGAGAGAGAGAGCTAGAGAGAGACTGGATCTATAGAGCATACTGATAATGTTATACCACAGAGAGAGAGCTAGAGAGAGACTGGATCTATAGAGCATACTGATAATGTTATACCACAGAGAGAGAGCTAGAGAGAGGCTGGGGCAAGATATAGAGCATACTGATAATGTTATACCACAGAGAGAGAGCTAGAGAGAGACTGGGCAGGACCTATAGAGCATACTGATAATGTTATACCACAGAGAGAGAGCTAGAGAGAGGCTGGATCTATAGAGCATACTGATAATGTTATACCACAGAGAGAGAGCTAGAGAGAGACTGGATCTATAGAGCATACTGATAATGTTATACCACAGAGAGAGAGCTAGAGAGAGGCTGGATCTATAGAGCATACTGATAATGTTATACCACAGAGAGAGAGCTAGAGAGAGGCTGGATCTATAGAGCATACTGATAATGTTATACCACAGAGAGAGAGCTAGAGAGAGACTGGATCTATAGACCATACTGATAATGTTATAACACAGAGAGAGAGCTAGAGAGAGACTGGATCTATAGAGCATACTGATAATGTTATAAAACAGAGAGAGAGCTAGAGAGAGACTGGATCTATAGCTACTGATAATGTTATACCACAGAGAGAGAGAGCTAGAGAGAGGCTGGATCTATTGAGCATACTGATAATGTTATACCACAGAGAGAGAGAGCTAGAGAGAGGCAGGAGCTATAGAGCATACTGATAATGTTATAACACAGAGAGAGAGCTAGAGAGAGACTGGATCTATAGAACATTCTGATAATGTTATACCACAGAGAGAAAGCTAGAGAGAGACTGGATCTATAGAGCATACTGATAATGTTATACCACAGAGAGAGCTAGAGAGAGGCTGGATCTATAGAGCATACTGATAATGTTATACCACAGAGAGAGAGCTAGAGAGAGACTGGATCTATAGAGCATACTGATAATGTTATACCACAGAGAGAGAGCTAGAGAGAGGCTGGATCTATAGAGCATACTGATAATGTTATACCACAGAGAGAGATCTAGAGAGAGACTGGATCTATAGAGCATACTGATAATGTTATACCAAAGAGGGAGAGCTAGAGAGAGACTGGATCTATAGAGCATACTGATAATGTTATAACACAGAGAGAGCTAGAGAGAGACTGTGGCAGGAGCTATAGAGCATACTGATAATGTTATACCACAGAGAGAGAGCTAGAGAGAGACTGGATCTACGAACATACTGATAATGTTATACCACAGAGAGAGAGCTAGAGAGAGGCTGGATCTATAGAGCATACTGATAATGTTATACCACAGAGAGAGCTAGAGAGAGACTGCGGCAGGAGCTATAGAGCATAGTGATAATGTTATACCACAGAGAGAGAGAGCTAGAGAGAGGCAGGAGCTATAGAGCATACTGATAATGTTATACCACAGGGAGAGAGAGCTAGAGAGAGACTGGATCTATAGAGCATACTGATAATGTTATACCACAGAGAGAGAGCTAGAGAGAGACTGGATCTATAGAGCATAGTGATAATGTTATACCACAGAGAGAGAGCTAGAGAGAGACTGGATCTATAGAACATAGTTATAATGTTAAACCACAGAGAGAGAGCTAGAGAGAGACGGGATCTATAGAGCATATTGATAATTTTATACCACAGAGAGAGAGGCTAGAGAGAGACTGGACCTATAGAGCATACTGATAATGTTATACCACAGAGAGAGAGCTAGAGAGAGACTGGATCTATAGAGCATACTGATAATGTTATACCACAGAGAGAGAGCTAGAGAGAGACTGGATATATAGAGCATACTGATAATGTTATAACACAGAGAGAGAGCTAGAGAGAGACTGCGGCAGGAGCTATAGAGCATACTGATAATGTTATAACACAGAGAGAGAGCTAGAGAGAGACTGGATATATAGAGCATACTGATAATGTTATACCACAGAGAGAGAGAGAGCTAGAGAGAGGCTGGATCTATAGAGCATACTGATAATGTTATAACACAGAGAGAGAGCTAGAGAGAGACTGGATCTATAGAACATACTGATAATGTTATACCACAGAGAGAGAGCTAGAGAGAGGCTGGATCTATAGAGCATACTGATAATGTTATACCACAGAGAGAGCTAGAGAGAGACTGGATCTAAAGAGCATTCTGATAATGTTATACCACAGAGGGAGAGCTAGAGAGACACTGGATCTATAGAGCATACTGTTAATGTTATACCACAGAGAGAGCTAGAGAGAGACTGGATCTATAGAGCATACTGATAATGTTATACCACAGAGAGAGAGCTAGAGAGAGACTGGATATATAGAGCATACTGATAATGTTATAACACAGAGAGAGAGCTAGAGAGAGACTGCGGCAGGAGCTATAGAGCATACTGATAATGTTATAACACAGAGAGAGAGCTAGAGAGTGACTGCGGCAGGAGCTATAGAGCATACTGATAATGTTATACCACAGAGAGAGCGCTAGAGAGAGACTGGATCTATAGAGCATACTGATAATGTTATACCACTGAGAGAGAGCTAGAGAGAGGCTGGATCTATAGAGCATACTGATAATGTTATACCACAGAGAGAGAGCTAGAGAGAGACTGGATCTATAGAACATACTGATAATGTTATAACACAGAGAGAGAGCTAGAGAGAGACTGGATCTATAGAGCATACTGATAATGTTATAACACAGAGAGAGAGCTAGAGAGAGACTGGATCTATAGAGCATACTGATAATGTTATACCACAGAGAGAGCTAGAGAGAGACTGGATCTATAGAGCATACTGATAATGTTATAACACAGAGAGAGAGCTAGAGAGAGACTGGATCTATAGAACATACTGATAATGTTATACCACAGAGAGAGAGCTAGAGAGAGTCTGGATCTATAGAGCATACTGATAATGTTATACCACAGAGAGAGCTAGAGAGAGACTGGATCTATAGAGCATTCTGATAATGTTATACCACAGAGAGAGAGCTAGAGAGACACTGGATCTATAGAGCATACTGATAATGTTATACCACAGAGAGAGCTAGAGAGAGACTGGATCTATAGAGCATACTGATAATGTTATACCACAGAGAGAGAGCTAGAGAGAGACTGGATATATAGAGCATACTGATAATGTTATAACACAGAGAGAGAGCTAGAGAGAGACTGCGGCAGGAGCTATAGAGCATACTGATAATGTTATAACACAGAGAGAGAGCTAGAGAGTGACTGCGGCAGGAGCTATAGAGCATACTGATAATGTTATACCACAGAGAGAGCGCTAGAGAGAGACTGGATCTATAGAGCATACTGATAATGTTATACCACTGAGAGAGAGCTAGAGAGAGACTGGATCTATAGAGCATACTGATAATGTTATACCACAGAGAGAGAGCTAGAGAGAGACTGGATCTATAGAGCATACTGATAATGTTATAACACAGAGAGAGAGCTAGAGAGAGACTGGATCTATAGAGCATACTGATAATGTTATAACACAGAGAGAGAGCTAGAGAGAGACTGGATCTATAGAGCATACTGATAATGTTATACCACAGAGAGAGCTAGAGAGAGACTGGATCTATAGAGCATACTGATAATGTTATACCACAGAGAGAGTTAGAGAGAGACTGGATCTATAGAGCATACTGATAATGTTATACCACAGAGAGAGAGCTAGAGAGAGGCTGGATCTATAGAGCATACTGATAATGTTATACCATAGAGACAGAGCTAGAGAGAGACTGCGGCAGGAGCTATAGAGCATACTGATAATGTTATACCACAGACAGAGCTAGAAAGAGACTTGATCTATAGAACATACTGATAATGTTATACCACAGAGAGAGAGCTAGAGAGAGACTGGATCTATAGAGCATACTGATAATGTTATACCACAGAGAGAGCTAGACAGAGACTGTGGCAGGAGCTATAGAGCATAGTGATAATGTTATACCACAGAGAGAGAAAGCTAGAGAGAGGCGGGATCTATAGAGCATACTGATAATGTTATACCACAGAGAGAGAGAGCTAGAGAGAGGCAGGATCTATAGAGCATACTGATAATGTTATACCACAGAGAGAGAGAGCTAGAGAGAGACTGGATCTATAGAGCATACTGATAATGTTATACCACAGAGAGAGAAAGCTAGAGAGAGGCGGGATCTATAGAGCATACTGATAATGTTATAACACAGAGAGAGAGCTAGAGAGAGACTGGATCTATAGAACATACTGATAATGTTATACCACAGAGAGAGAGCTAGAGAGAGGCTGGATCTATAGAGCATACTGATAATGTTATACCACAGAGAGAGCTAGAGAGAGACTGGATCTAAAGAGCATTCTGATAATGTTATACCACAGAGGGAGAGCTAGAGAGACACTGAATCTATAGAGCATACTGATAATGTTATACCACAGAGAGAGCTAGAGAGAGACTGGATCTATAGAGCATACTGATAATGTTATACCACAGAGAGAGAGCTAGAGAGAGACTGGATATATAGAGCATACTGATAATGTTATAACACAGAGAGAGAGCTAGAGAGAGACTGCGGCAGGAGCTATAGAGCATACTGATAATGTTATAACACAGAGAGAGAGCTAGAGAGTGACTGCGGCAGGAGCAATAGAGCATACTGATAATGTTATACCACAGAGAGAGCGCTAGAGAGAGACTGGATCTATAGAGCATACTGATAATGTTATACCACTGAGAGAGAGCTAGAGAGAGGCTGGATCTATAGAGCATACTGATAATGTTATACCACAGAGAGAGAGCTAGAGAGAGACTGGATCTATAGAACATACTGATAATGTTATAACACAGAGAGAGAGCTAGAGAGAGACTGGATCTATAGAGCATACTGATAATGTTATAACACAGAGAGAGAGCTAGAGAGAGACTGGATCTATAGAGCATACTGATAATGTTATACCACAGAGAGAGCTAGAGAGAGACTGGATCTATAGAGCATACTGATAATGTTATACCACAGAGAGAGAAAGCTAGAGAGAGGCGGGATCTATAGAGCATAGTGATAATGTTATACCACAGAGAGAGAGCTAGAGAGAGACTGGATCTATAGAGCATAGTGATAATGTTATACCACAGAGAGAGAGCTAGAGAGAGACGGGATCTATAGAGCATACTGATAATGTTATACCACAGAGAGAGAGAGCTAGAGAGAGACTGGACCTATAGAGCATACTGATAATGTTATACCACAGAGAGAGAGCTAGAGAGAGACTGCATCTATAGAGCATACTGATAATGTTATACCACAGAGAGAGAGCTAGAGAGAGACTGGATATATAGAGCATACTGATAATGTTATAACACAGAGAGAGAGCTAGAGAGAGACTGCGGCAGGAGCTATAGAGCATACTGATAATGTTATAACACAGAGAGAGAGCTAGAGAGAGACTGGATCTATAGAGCATACTGATAATGTTATACCACAGAGAGAGAGCTAGAGAGAGGCTGGATCTATAGAGCATACTGATAATGTTATACCACAGAGAGAGAGAGAGCTAGAGAGAGGCTGGATCTATAGAGCATACTGATAATGTTATAACACAGAGAGAGAGCTAGAGAGAGACTGGATCTATAGAACATACTGATAATGTTATACCACAGAAAGAGAGCTAGAGAGAGGCTGGATCTATAGAGCATACTGATAATGTTATACCACAGAGAGAGCTAGAGAGAGACTGGATCTAAAGAGCATACTGATAATGTTATACCACAGAGTGAGAGCTAGAGAGAGGCTGGATCTATAGAGCATACTGATAATGTTATACCACAGAGAGAGAGCCAGAGAGAGGCTGGATCTATAGAGCATACAGATAATGTTATACCACAGAGAGAGAGCTAGAGAGAGACTGGATCTATAGAGCATACTGATAATGTTATACCACAGAGAGAGCTAGAGAGAGACTGGATCTATAGAGCATACTGATAATGTTATACCACAGAGGGAGAGCAAGAGAGAGACTGGATCTATAGAGCATACTGATAATGTTATACCACAGAGAGAGCTAGAGAGAGACTGGATCTATAGAGCATACTGATAATGTTATACCACAGAGAGAGAGCTAGAGAGAGACTGGATATATAGAGCATACTGATAATGTTAATACACAGAGAGAGAGCTAGAGAGAGACTGCGGCAGGAGCTATAGAGCATACTGATAATGTTATAACACAGAGAGAGAGCTAGAGAGTGACTGCGGCAGGAGCAATAGAGCATACTGATAATGTTATACCACAGAGAGAGAGCTAGAGAGAGACTGGATCTATAGAGCATACTGATAATGTTATACCACTGAGAGAGAGCTAGAGAGAGGCTGGATCTATAGAGCATACTGATAATGTTATACCACAGAGAGAGAGCTAGAGAGAGACTGGATCTATAGAACATACTGATAATGTTATAACACAGAGAGAGAGCTAGAGAGAGACTGGATCTATAGAGCATACTGATAATGTTATAACACAGAGAGAGAGCTAGAGAGAGACTGGATCTATAGAGCATACTGATATTGTTATACCACAGAGGGAGCTAGAGAGAGGCTGGATCTATAGAGCATACTGATAATGTTATACCATAGAGACAGAGCTAGAGAGAGACTGCGGCAGGAGCTATAGAGCATATTGATAATGTTATACCACAGACAGAGCTAGAAAGAGACTGGATCTACAGAACATACTGATAATGTTATACCACAGAGAGAGAGCTAGAGAGAGACTGGATGTATAGAACATACTGATAATGTTATACCACAGAGAGAGAGCTAGAGAGAGACTGCTGCAGGAGCTATAGAGCATATTGATAATGTTATACCACAGAGAGAGAGCTAGAGAGAGACTGCGGCAGGAGCTATAGAGCATACTGATAATGTTATACCACTGAGAGAGAGCTAGAGAGAGGCTGGATCTATAGAGCATACTGATAATGTTATACCACAGAGAGAGAGCTAGAGAGAGACTGGATCTATAGAACATACTGATAATGTTATACCACAGAGAGAGAGCTAGAGAGAGACTGGATCTATAGAGCATACTGATAACGTTATACCACAGAGAGAGAGCTAGAGAGAGACTGGATCTATAGAGCATACTGATAATGTTATACCACAGAGGGAGCTAGAGAGAGACTGGACCTATAGAGCATACTGATAATGTTATACCACAGAGACAGAGCTAGAGAGAGACTGCGGCAGGAGCTATAGAGCATACTGATAACGTTATACCACAGACAGAGCTAGAGAGAGACTGGATCTATAGAACATACTGATAATGTTATACCACAGAGAGAGAGCTAGAGAGAGACTGGACCTATAGAGCATACTGATAATGTTATACCACAGAGAGAGAGCTAGAGAGAGACTGGATCTATAGAGCATACTGATAATGTTATACCACAGAGAGAGAGCTAGAGAGAGACTGGATCTATAGAGCATACTGATCATGTTATACCACAGAGAGAGCTAGAGAGAGACTGGATGCTATAGAGCATACTGATAATGTTACACCACAGAGAGAGAGCTAGATAGAGACTGCGGCAGGAGCTATAGAGCATATTGATAATGTTATACCACAGAGAGAGAGCTAGAGAGAGACTGCGGCAGGAGCTATAGAGCATACTGATAATGTTATACCACAGAGAGAGAGCTAGAGAGAGTCTGGATCTATAGAGCATACTGATAATGTTATACCACACAGAGAGAGAGCTAGAGAGAGACTGGATCTATAGAGCATACTGATAATGTTATACCACAGAGAGAGAGCTAGAGAGAGGCTGGATCTATAGAGCATACTGATAATGTTATACCATAGAGACAGAGCTAGAGAGAGACTGCGGCAGGAGCTATAGAGCATATTGATAATGTTATACCACAGACAGAGCTAGAAAGAGACTGGATCTATAGAACATACTGATAATGTTATACCACAGAGAGAGAGCTAGAGAGAGACTGGATCTATAGAACATACTGATAATGTTTATACCACAGAGAGAGAGCTAGAGAGAGACTGCGGCAGGAGCTATAGAGCATATTGATAATGTTATACCACAGAGAGAGAGCTAGAGAGAGACTGCGGCAGGAGCTATAGAGCATACTGATAATGTTATACCACAGAGAGAGAGTTAGAGAGAGGCTGGATCTATAGAGCATACTGATAATGTTATACCACACAAGGAGAGCTAGAGAGAGACTGGATCTATAGAGCATACTGATAATGTTATACCACAGAGTGAGAGAGCTAGAGAGAGGCTGGATCTATTGAGCATAGTGATAATGTTATACCACAGAGAGAGAGAGAGCTAGAGAGAGGCAGGAGCAAAAGAGCATACTGATAATGTTATACCACAGAGAGAGAGCTAGAGAGAGACTGGATCTATAGAACATACTGATAATGTTAAACCACAGAGAGAGAGCTAGAGAGAGGCTGGGGCAGGAGCTATAGAGCATAGAAATAATGTTATACCACAGAGGGAGAGCTAGAGAGAGACTGGATCTATAGAACATAGTGATAATGTTATACCACAGAGAGAGAGCTAGAGAGAGACTGGATATATAGAGCATACTGATAATGTTAATACACAGAGAGAGAGCTAGAGAGAGACTGCGGCAGGAGCTATAGAGCATACTGATAATGTTATAACACAGAGAGAGAGCTAGAGAGTGACTGCAGGAGCAATAGAGCATACTGATAATGTTATACCACAGAGAGAGAGCTAGAGAGAGACTGGATCTATAGAGCATACTGATAATGTTATACCACAGAGAGAGAGCTAGAGAGAGGCTGGATCTATAGAGCATACTGATAATGTTATACCACAGAGAGAGCTAGAGAGAGACTGGATCTATAGAACATACTGATAATGTTATAACACACAGAGAGAGCTAGAGAGAGACTGGATCTATAGAGCATACTGATAATGTTATACCACAGAGAGAGAGCTAGAGAGAGACTGGATCTATAGAGCATACTGATATTGTTATACCACAGAGAGAGCTAGAGAGAGGCTGGATCTATAGAGCATACTGATAATGTTATACCATAGAGACAGAGCTAGAGAGAGACTGCGGCAGGAGCTATAGAGCATATTGATAATGTTATACCACAGACAGAGCTAGAAAGAGACTGGATCTACAGAACATACTGATAATGTTATACCACAGAGAGAGAGCTAGAGAGAGACTGGATGTATAGAACATACTGATAATGTTATACCACAGAGAGAGAGCTAGAGAGAGACTGCTGCAGGAGCTATAGAGCATATTGATAATGTTATACCACAGAGAGAGAGCTAGAGAGAGACTGCGGCAGGAGCTATAGAGCATACTGATAATGTTATACCACTGAGAGAGAGCTAGAGAGAGGCTGGATCTATAGAGCATACTGATAATGTTATACCACAGAGAGAGAGCTAGAGAGAGACTGGATCTATAGAACATACTGATAATGTTATAACACAGAGAGAGAGCTAGAGAGAGACTGGATCTATAGAGCATACTGATAATGTTATAACACAGAGAGAGAGCTAGAGAGAGACTGGATCTATAGAGCATACTGATAATGTTATACCACAGAGGGAGCTAGAGAGAGGCTGGATCTATAGAGCATACTGATAATGTTATACCATAGAGACAGAGCTAGAGAGAGACTGCGGCAGGAGCTATAGAGCATATTGATAATGTTATACCACAGACAGAGCTAGAAAGAGACTGGATCTATAGAACATACTGATAATGTTATACCACAGAGAGAGAGCTAGAGAGAGACTGGATCTATAGAGCATACTGATAATGTTATACCACAGAGAGAGAGCTAGAGAGAGACTGGATCTATAGAACATACTGATAATGTTATAACACAGAGAGAGAGCTAGAGAGAGACTGGATCTATAGAGCATACTGGTAATGTTATACCACAGAGAGAGCTAGAGAGAGACTGGATGTATAGAACATACTGATAATGTTATACCACAGAGAGAGAGCTAGATAGAGACTGCGGCAGGAGCTATAGAGCATATTGATAATGTTATACCACAGAGAGAGAGCTAGAGAGAGACTGCGGCAGGAGCTATAGAGCATACTGATAATGTTATACCACAGAGAGAGAGTTAGAGAGAGGCTGGATCTATAGAGCATACTGATAATGTTATACCACACAAGGAGAGCTAGAGAGAGACTGGATCTATAGAGCATACTGATAATGTTATACCACAGAGAGAGAGCTAGAGAGAGGCTGGATCTATAGAGCATACTGATAATGTTATACCATAGAGACAGAGCTAGAGAGAGACTGCGGCAGGAGCTATAGAGCATATTGATAATGTTATACCACAGACAGAGCTAGAATGAGACTGGATCTATAGAACATACTGATAATGTTATACCACAGAGAGAGAGCTAGAGAGAGACTGGATCTATAGAACATACTGATAATTTTATACCACAGAGAGAGAGCTAGAGAGAGACTGCGGCAGGAGCTATAGAGCATATTGATAATGTTATACCACAGAGAGAGAGCTAGAGAGAGACTGCGGCAGGAGCTATAGAGCATACTGATAATGTTATACCACAGAGAGAGAGTTAGAGAGAGGCTGGATCTATAGAGCATACTGATAATGTTATACCACACAAGGAGAGCTAGAGAGAGACTGGATCTATAGAGCATACTGATAATGTTATACCACAGAGTGAGAGAGCTAGAGAGAGGCTGGATCTATTGAGCATAGTGATAATGTTATACCACAGAGAGAGAGAGAGCTAGAGAGAGGCAGGAGCAAAAGAGCATACTGATAATGTTATACCACAGAGAGAGAGCTAGAGAGAGACTGGATCTATAGAACATACTGATAATGTTAAACCACAGAGAGAGAGCTAGAGAGAGGCTGGGGCAGGAGCTATAGAGCATAGAAATAATGTTATACCACAGAGGGAGAGCTAGAGAGAGACTGGATCTATAGAACATAGTGATAATGTTATACCACAGAGAGAGAGCTAGAGAGAGGCTGGATCTATAGAGCATACTGATAATGTTATACCACAGAGATAGAGCTAGAGAGAGGCTGGATCTATAGAGCATACTGGTAATGTTATACCACAGAGAGAGAGCTAGAGAGAGACTGGATCTATAGAACATAGTGATAATGTTATACCACAGAGGGAGAGCTAGAGAGAGACTGGATCTATAGAGCATACTGATAATGTTATACCACAGAGAGAGAGCTAGAGAGAGACTGGATCTATAGAGCAAACTGATAATGTTATACCACAAAGAGAGAGCTAGAGAGAGACTGCGGCAGGAGCTATAGAGCATACTGATAATGTTATAACACAGAGAGAGAGCTAGAGAGAGGCTGGATCTATAGAGCATACCGATAATCTTATACCACAGAGAGAGAGCTAGAGAGAGACTGGATCTATAGAGCATACTGATAATGTTATACCACAGAGAGAGCTAGAGAGAGTCTGGATCTATAGAACATACTGATAATGTTATACCACAGAGAGAGAGCTAGAGAGAGACTGGATCTATAGAGCATACTGATAATGTTATACCACAGAGAGAGAGCTAGAGAGAGGTAGGAGCTATAGAGCATACTGATAATGTTATACCACAGAGAGAGAGCTAGAGAGAGGCTGGATCTATAGAACATAGTGATAATGTTATACCACAGAGAGAGAGCTAGAGAGAGACTGGACCTATAGAGCATACTGATAATGTTATACCACAGTGAGAGAGCTAGAGAGAGGCTGGGGCAGGAGCTATAGAGCATACTGATAATGTTATACCACAGAGAGAGAGCTAGAGAGAGACTGGATCTATAGAACA
This sequence comes from Salmo salar, assembly GCF_905237065.1. Taxonomy (NCBI): domain Eukaryota; kingdom Metazoa; phylum Chordata; class Actinopteri; order Salmoniformes; family Salmonidae; genus Salmo; species Salmo salar. The sequence goes on along the minus strand of NC_059446.1, from coordinate 16,212,069 downwards.
TAGTGATAATGTTATACCACAGAGAGAGAGCTAGAGAGAGACTGGACCTATAGAGCATACTGATAATGTTATACCACAGAGAGAGAGCTAGAGAGACTGGATCTATAGAGCATACTGATAATGTTATACCACAGAGAGAGCTAGAGAGAGTCTTGATCTATAGAGCATACTGATAATGTTATACCACAGAGAGAGAGCTAGAGAGAGACTGGATCTATAGAGCATACTGATAATGTTATACCACAGAGAGAGAGCTAGAGAGAGGTAGGAGCTATAGAGCATACTGATAATGTTATACCACAGAGAGAGAGCTAGAGAGAGGCTGGATCTATAGAACATAGTGATAATGTTATACCACAGAGAGAGAGCTAGAGAGAGACTGGACCTATAGAGCATACTGATAATGTTATACCACAGTGAGAGAGCTAGAGAGAGGCTGGGGCAGGAGCTATAGAGCATACTGATAATGTTATACCACAGAGAGAGAGCTAGAGAGAGACTGGATCTATAGAACATAGTGATAATGTTATACCACAGAGAGAGAGCTAGAGAGAGACTGGACCTATAGAGCATACTGATAATGTTATACCACAGAGAGAGAGCTAGAGAGACTGGATCTATAGAGCATACTGATAATGTTATACCACAGAGAGAGAGAGCTAGAGAGAGACTGGATCTATAGAACATACTGATAATGTTATAACACAGAGAGAGAGCTAGAGAGAGACTGGATCTATAGAGCATACTGATAATGTTATACCACAGAGAGAGAGAGCTAGAGAGAGGCTGGATCTATTGAGCATAGTCATAATGTTATACCACAGAGAGAGAGAGAGAGCTAGAGAGAGGCAGGAGCTATAGAGCATACTGATAATGTTATACCACAGAGAGAGAGCTAGAGAGAGACTGCGGCAGGAGCTATAGAGCATACTGATAATGTTATACCACAGAGAGAGAGTTAGAGAGAGGCTGGATCTATAGAGCATACTGATAATGTTATACCACACAAGGAGAGCTAGAGAGAGACTGCGGCAGGAGCTATAGAGCATACTGATAACGTTATACCACAGAGAGAGAGTTAGAGAGAGGCAGGAGCTATAGAGCATTTTGATAATGTTATAACACAGAGAGAGAGCTAGAGAGAGGCTGGATCTATAGAGCATACTGACAATCTTATACCACAGAGAGAGAGCTAGAGAGAGACTGGATCTATAGAGCATACTGATAATGTTATACCACAGAGAGAGAGCTAGAGAGAGACTGCGGCAGGAGCTATAGAGCATACTGATAATGTTATAACACAGAGAGAGAGCTAGAGAGAGGCTGGATCTATAGAGCATACTGACAATCTTATACCACAGAGAGAGAGCTAGAGAGAGACTGGATCTATAGAGCATACTGATAATGTTATACCACAGAGAGAGCTAGAGAGAGTCTGGATCTATAGAGCATACTGATAATGTTATACCACAGAGAGAGAGCTAGAGAGAGACTGGATCTATAGAGCATACTGATAATGTTATACCACAGAGAGAGAGCTAGAGAGAGGTAGGAGCTATAGAGCATACTGATAATGTTATACCACATAGAGAGAGCTAGAGAGAGGCTGGATCTATAGAACATAGTGATAATGTTATACCACAGAGAGAGAGCTAGAGAGAGACTGGACCTATAGAGCATACTGATAATGTTATACCACAGAGAGAGAGCTAGAGAGAGGCTGGGGCAGGAGCTATAGAGCATACTGATAACGTTATACCACAGAGAGAGAGCTAGAGAGAGACTGGATCTATAGAACATAGTGATAATGTTATACCACAGAGAGAGAGCTAGAGAGACACTGGACCTATAGAGCATACTGATAATGTTATACCACAGAGAGAGAGCTAGAGAGAGGCTGGGGCAGGAGCTATAGAGCATACTGATAACGTTATACCACAGAGAGAGAGCTAGAGAGAGACTGGATCTATAGAACATAGTGATAATGTTATACCACAGAGAGAGTGCTAGAGAGAGACTGGACCTATAGAGCATACTGATAATGTTATACCACAGAGAGAGAGCTAGAGAGACTGGATCTATAGAGCATACTGATAATGTTATACCACAGAGAGAGAGAGCTAGAGTGAGACTGGATCTATAGAACATACTGATCATGTTATAACACAGAGAGAGAGAGAGCTAGAGAGAGGCAGGAGCTATAGAGCATACTGATAATGTTATACCACAGAGAGAGAGCTAGAGAGAGGCTGGGGCAGGAGCTATAGAGCATAGTGATAATGTTATACCACAGAGGGAGAGCTAGAGAGAGACTAGGGCAGGAGCTATAGAGCATATTGATAATGTTATACCACAGAGAGAGAGAGCTAGAGAGAGACTGGATCTATAGAACATACTGATAATGTTATAACACAGAGAGAGAGCTAGAGAGAGACTGGATCTATAGAACATACTGATAATGTTATACCACAGAGAGAGAGCTAGAGAGAGGCTGGATCTATAGAGCATACTGATAATGTTATACCATAGAGACAGAGATAGAGAGAGACTGCGGCAGGAGCTATAGAGCATATTGATAATGTTATACCACAGACAGAGCTAGAAAGAGACTGGATCTATAGAACATACTGATAATGTTATACCACAGAGAGAGAGCTAGAGAGAGACTGGATCTATAGAACATACTGATAATGTTATACCACAGAGAGAGAGCTAGAGAGAGACTGTGGCAGGAGCTATAGAGCATATTGATAATGTTATACCACAGAGAGAGAGCTAGAGAGAGACTGCGGCAGGAGCTATAGAGCATACTGATAATGTTATACCACAGAGAGAGAGTTAGAGAGAGGCTGGATCTATAGAGCATACTGATAATGTTATACCACACAAGGAGAGCTAGAGAGAGACTGGATCTATAGAGCATACTGATAATGTTATACCACAGAGTGAGAGAGCTAGAGAGAGGCTGGATCTATTGAGCATAGTGATAATGTTATACCACAGAGAGAGAGAGAGCTAGAGAGAGGCAGGAGCAAAAGAGCATACTGATAATGTTATAGCACAGAGAGAGAGCTAGAGAGAGACTGGATCTATAGAACATACTGATAATGTTAAACCACAGAGAGAGAGCTAGAGAGAGGCTGGGGCAGGAGCTATAGAGCATAGTAATAATGTTATACCACAGAGGGAGAGCTAGAGAGAGACTGGATCTATAGAACATAGTGATAATGTTATACCACAGAGAGAGAGCTAGAGAGAGCCTGGATCTATAGAGCATACTGATAATGTTATACCACAGAGATAGAGCTAGAGAGAGGCTGGATCTATAGAGCATACTGGTAATGTTATACCACAGAGTGAGAGCTAGAGAGAGACTGGATCTATAGAACATAGTGATAATGTTATACCACAGAGGGAGAGCTAGAGAGAGACTGGATCTATAGAGCATACTGATAATGTTATACCACAGAGAGAGAGCTAGAGAGAGACTGGATCTATAGAGCAAACTGATAATGTTATACCAAAAAGAGAGAGCTAGAGAGACACTGCGGCAGGAGCTATAGAGCATACTGATAATGTTATAACACAGAGAGAGAGCTAGAGAGAGGCTGGATCTATAGAGCATACTGATAATCTTATACCACAGAGAGAGAGCTAGAGAGAGACTGGATCTATAGAGCATACTGATAATGTTATACCACAGAGAGAGCTAGAGAGAGTCTGGATCTATAGAGCATACTGATAATGTTATACCACAGAGAGAGAGCTAGAGAGAGACTGGATCTATAGAGCATACTGATAATGTTATACCACAGAGAGAGAGCTAGAGAGAGGTAGGAGCTATAGAGCATACTGATAATGTTATACCACAGAGAGAGAGCTAGAGAGAGGCTGGATCTATAGAACATAGTGATAATGTTATACCACAGAGAGAGAGCTAGAGAGAGGCTGGATCTATAGAGCATACTGATAATGTTATACCATAGAGACAGAGCTAGAGAGAGACTGCGGCAGGAGCTATAGAGCATATTGATAATGTTATACCACAGACAGAGCTAGAATGAGACTGGATCTATAGAACATACTGATAATGTTATACCACAGAGAGAGAGCTAGAGAGAGACTGGATCTATAGAACATACTGATAATTTTATACCACAGAGAGAGAGCTAGAGAGAGACTGCGGCAGGAGCTATAGAGCATATTGATAATGTTATACCACAGAGAGAGAGCTAGAGAGAGACTGCGGCAGGAGCTATAGAGCATACTGATAATGTTATACCACAGAGAGAGAGTTAGAGAGAGGCTGGATCTATAGAGCATACTGATAATGTTATACCACACAAGGAGAGCTAGAGAGAGACTGGATCTATAGAGCATACTGATAATGTTATACCACAGAGTGAGAGAGCTAGAGAGAGGCTGGATCTATTGAGCATAGTGATAATGTTATACCACAGAGAGAGAGAGAGCTAGAGAGAGGCAGGAGCAAAAGAGCATACTGATAATGTTATACCACAGAGAGAGAGCTAGAGAGAGACTGGATCTATAGAACATACTGATAATGTTAAACCACAGAGAGAGAGCTAGAGAGAGGCTGGGGCAGGAGCTATAGAGCATAGAAATAATGTTATACCACAGAGGGAGAGCTAGAGAGAGACTGGATCTATAGAACATATTGATAATGTTATACCACAGAGAGAGAGCTAGAGAGAGGCTGGATCTATAGAACATATTGATAATGTTATACCACAGAGAGAGAGCTAGAGAGAGACTGGACCTATAGAGCATACTGATAATGTTATACCACAGAGATAGAGCTAGAGAGAGACTGGGGCGGATCTATAGAGCATACTGATAATGTTATACCACAGAGAGAGAGCTAGAGAGAGACTGGATCTTTAGAACATAGTGATAATGTTATACCACAGAGAGAGAGCTAGAGAGAGACTGGACCTATAGAGCATACTGATAATGTTATACCACAGAGAGAGAGCTAGAGAGAGACTGGATCTATAGAGCATACTGATAATGTTATACCACAGAGAGAGAGCTAGAGAGAGGCTGGATCTATAGAGCATACTGATAATGTTATAACACAGAGAGAGAGCTAGAGAGAGACTGGATCTATAGAGCATACTGATAATGTTATACCACAGAGAGAGAGAGCTAGAGAGAGGCTGGATCTATTGAGCATAGTGATAATGTTATACCACAGAGAGAGAGAGCTAGAGAGAGGCAGGATCTATAGAGCATACTGATAATGTTATACCACAGAGAGAGAGCTAGAGAGAGACTGGGGCATCTATAGAGCATACTGATAATGTTATACCACAGAGAGAGAGCTAGAGAGAGACTAGGGGCAGGAGCTATAGAGCATACTGATAATGTTATACCACAGAGAGAGAGCTAGAGAGAGACTGGATCTATAGAACATACTGATAATGTTATACCACAGAGAGAGAGCTAGAGAGAGGCTGGATCTATAGAGCATACTGATAATGTTATACCACAGAGAGAGAGCTAGAGAGAGGCTGGATCTATAGAGCATACTGGTAATGTTATACCACAGAGAGAGAGCTAGAGAGAGACTGGATCTATAGAACATAGTGATAATGTTATACCACAGAGAGAGTGCTAGAGAGAGACTGGATCTATAGAGCATACTGATAATGTTATACCACAGAGAGAGAGCTAGAGAGAGACTGGATCTATAGAGCATACTGATAATGTTATACCACAGAGAGAGAGCTAGAGAGAGACTGCGGCAGGAGCTATAGAGCATACTGATAATGTTATAACACAGAGAGAGAGCTAGAGAGAGGCTGGATCTATAGAGCATACTGACAATCTTATACCACAGAGAGAGAGCTAGAGAGAGACTGGATCTATAGAGCATACTGATAATGTTATACCACAGAGAGAGCTAGAGAGAGTCTGGATCTATAGAGCATACTGATAATGTTATACCACAGAGAGAGAGCTAGAGAGAGACTGGATCTATAGAGCATACTGATAATGTTATACCACAGAGAGAGAGCTAGAGAGAGGTAGGAGCTATAGAGCATACTGATAATGTTATACCACAGAGAGAGAGCTAGAGAGAGGCTGGATCTATAGAGCTTACTGATAATGTTATACCACAGAGAGAGAGCTAGAGAGAGACTGGACCTATAGAGCATACTGATAATGTTATACCACAGAGAGAGAGCTAGAGAGAGGCTGGGGCAGGAGCTATAGAGCATACTGATAACGTTATACCACAGAGAGAGAGCTAGAGAGAGACTGGATCTATAGAACATAGTGATAATGTTATACCACAGAGAGAGAGCTAGAGAGAGACTGGACCTATAGAGCATACTGATAATGTTATACCACAGAGAGAGAGCTAGAGAGAGACTGGATCTATAGAGCATACTGATAATGTTATACCACAGAGAGAGAGAGCTAGAGAGAGACTGGATCTATAGAGCATACTGATAATGTTATAACACAGAGAGAGAGCTAGAGAGAGGCTGGAGCTATAGAGCATACTGATAATGTTATACCACAGAGAGAGAGCTAGAGAGAGACTGGATCTATAGAGCATACTGATAATGTTATACCACAGAGAGAGCTAGAGAGAGTCTGGATCTATAGAGCATACTGATAATGTTATACCACAGAGAGAGAGCTAGAGAGAGACTGGATCTATAGAGCATACTGATAATGTTATACCACAGAGAGAGAGCTAGAGAGAGGTAGGAGCTATAGAGCATACTGATAATGTTATACCACAGAGAGAGAGCTAGAGAGAGGCTGGATCTATAGAGCATACTGATAATGTTATACCACAGAGAGAGAGCTAGAGAGAGACTGGACCTATAGAGCATACTGATAATGTTATACCACAGAGAGAGAGCTAGAGAGAGGCTGGGGCAGGAGCTATAGAGCATACTGATAACGTTATACCACAGAGAGAGAGCTAGAGAGAGACTGGATCTATAGAACATACTGATAATGTTATACCACAGAGAGAGAGCTAGAGAGAGACTGGACCTATAGAGCATACTGATAATGTTATACCACAGAGAGAGAGCTAGAGAGAGCTGGATCTATAGAGCATACTGATAATGTTATACCACAGAGAGAGAGAGCTAGAGAGAGACTGGATCTATAGAACATACTGATAATGTTATAACACAGAGAGAGAGAGAGCTAGAGAGAGACTGGAGCTATAGAGCATACTGATAATGTTATTCCACAGAGAGAGACCTAGAGAGAGGCTGGCAGATCTATAGAGCATAGTGATAATGTTATACCACAGAGGGAGAGCTAGAGAGAGACTGGGCAGGAGCTATAGAGCATATTGATAATGTTATACCACAGAGAGAGAGCTAGAGAGAGACTGGATCTATAGAGCATACTGATAATGTTATACCACAGAGAGAGAGCTAGAGAGAGGCTGGATCTATAGAGCATACTGATAATGTTATACCAAAGAGAGAGCTAGAGAGAGACTGGATCTATAGAGCATACTGATAATGTTATACCACAGAGAGAGAGCTAGAGAGAGGCTGGATCTATAGAGCATACTGATCATGTTATACCACAGAGAGAGAGAGCTAGAGAGAGACTGGAGCTATAGAGCATACTGATAATGTTATACCACAGAGAGAGAGCTAGAGAGAGACTGGATCTATAGAGCATTCTTGATAATGTTATACCACAGAGGGAGAGCTAGAGAGAGACTGGATCTATAGAGCATACTGATAATGTTATACCACAGAGAGAGCTAGAGAGAGACTGGATCTATAGAACATAGTGATAATGTTATACCACAGAGAGAGAGCTAGAGAGAGACTGGATATATAGAGCATACTGATAATGTTATAACACAGAGAGAGAGCTAGAGAGAGACTGGATCTATAGAGCATACTGATAATGTTATACCACAGAGAGAGCTAGAGAGAGACTGGATCTATAGAGCATACTGATAATGTTATACCACAGAGAGAGAGCTAGAGAGAGACTGGATCTATAGAGCATACTGATAATGTTATACCACAGAGAGAGCTAGAGAGAGACTGGATCTATAGAGCATACTGATAATGTTATACCACAGAGAGAGCTAGAGAGAGGCTGGGGCAGGAGCTATAGAGCATAGTAATAATGTTATACCACAGAGGGAGAGCTAGAGAGAGACTGGATCTATAGAACATAGTGATAATGTTATACCACAGAGAGAGAGCTAGAGAGAGGCTGGATCTATAGAGCATACTGATAATGTTATACCACAGAGATAGAGCTAGAGAGAGGCTGGATCTATAGAGCATACTGGTAATGTTATACCACAGAGAGAGAGCTAGAGAGAGACTGGATCTATAGAACATAGTGATAATGTTATACCACAGAGGGAGAGCTAGAGAGAGACTGGATCTATAGAGCATACTGATAATGTTATACCACAGAGAGAGAGCTAGAGAGAGACTGGATCTATAGAGCAAACTGATAATGTTATACCACAAAGAGAGAGCTAGAGAGAGACTGCGGCAGGAGCTATAGAGCATACTGATAATGTTATAACACAGAGAGAGAGCTAGAGAGAGGCTGGATCTATAGAGCATACTGATAATCTTATACCACAGAGAGAGAGCTAGAGAGAGACTGGATCTATAGAGCATACTGATAATGTTATACCACAGAGAGAGCTAGAGAGAGTCTGGATCTATAGAGCATACTGATAATGTTATACCACAGAGAGAGAGCTAGAGAGAGACTGGATCTATAGAGCATACTGATAATGTTATACCACAGAGAGAGAGCTAGAGAGAGGTAGGAGCTATAGAGCATACTGATAATGTTATACCACAGAGAGAGAGCTAGAGAGAGTCTGGATCTATAGAGCATACTGATAATGTTATACCACAGAGAGAGAGCTAGAGAGAGACTGGACCTATAGAGCATACTGATAATGTTATACCACAGAGAGAGAGCTAGAGAGAGGCTGGGGCAGGAGCTATAGAGCATACTGATAATGTTATACCACAGAGAGAGAGCTAGAGAGAGACTGGATCTATAGAACATAGTGATAATGTTATACCACAGAGAGAGAGCTAGAGAGAGACTGGACCTATAGAGCATACTGATAATGTTATACCACAGAGAGAGAGCTAGAGAGACTGGATCTATAGAGCATACTGATAATGTTATACCACAGAGAGAGAGAGCTAGAGAGAGACTGGATCTATAGAACATACTGATAATGTTATAACACAGAGAGAGAGCTAGAGAGAGACTGGATCTATAGAGCATACTGATAATGTTATACCACAGAGAGAGAGAGCTAGAGAGAGGCTGGATCTATTGAGCATAGTCATAATGTTATACCACAGAGAGAGAGAGAGCTAGAGAGAGGCAGGAGCTATAGAGCATACTGATAATGTTATACCACAGAGAGAGAGCTAGAGAGAGGCTGGGGCAGGAGCTATAGAGCATTGTGATAATGTTATACCACAGAGGGAGAGCTAGAGAGAGACTAGGGCAGGAGCTATAGAGCATATTGATAATGTTATACCACAGAGAGAGAGCTACAGAGAGACTGGATCTATAGAACATAGTGATAATGTTATACCACAGAGAGAGAGCTAGAGAGAGGCTGGATCTATAGAGCATACTGATAATGTTATACCACAGAGAGAGAGCTAGAGAGAGGCTGGATCTATAGAGCATACTGGTAATGTTATACCACAGAGAGAGAGCTAGAGAGAGACCGGATCTATAGAACATAGTGATAATGTTATACCACAGAGGGAGTGCTAGAGAGAGACTGGATCTATAGAGCATACTGATAATGTTATACCACAGAGAGAGAGCTAGAGAGAGACTGGATCTATAGAGCATACTGATAATGTTATACCACAAAGAGAGAGCTAGAGAGAGACTGCGGCAGGAGCTATAGAGCATACTGATAATGTTATAACACAGAGAGAGAGCTAGAGAGAGGCTGGATCTATAGAGCATACTGACAATCTTATACCACAGAGAGAGAGCTAGAGAGAGACTGGATCTATAGAGCATACTGATAATGTTATACCACAGAGAGAGCTAGAGAGAGTCTGGATCTATAGAGCATACTGATAATGTTATACCACAGAGAGAGAGCTAGAGAGAGACTGGATCTATAGAGCATACTGATAATGTTATACCACAGAGAGAGAGCTAGAGAGAGGTAGGAGCTATAGAGCATACTGATAATGTTATACCACAGAGAGAGAGCTAGAGAGAGGCTGGATCTATAGAACATAGTGATAATGTTATACCACAGAGAGAGAGCTAGAGAGAGACTGGACCTATAGAGCATACTGATAATGTTATACCACAGAGAGAGAGCTAGAGAGAGGCTGGGGCAGGAGCTATAGAGCATACTGATAACGTTATACCACAGAGAGAGAGCTAGAGAGAGACTGGATCTATAGAACATAGTGATAATGTTATACCACAGAGAGAGAGCTAGAGAGAGACTGGACCTATAGAGCATACTGATAATGTTATACCACAGAGAGAGAGCTAGAGAGACTGGATCTATAGAGCATACTGATAATGTTATACCACAGAGAGAGAGAGCTAGAGAGAGACTGGATCTATAGAACATACTGATAATGTTATAACACAGAGAGAGAGAGAGCTAGAGAGAGGCAGGAGCTATAGAGCATACTGATAATGTTATACCACAGAGAGAGAGCTAGAGAGAGACTGGATCTATAGAGCATACTGATAATGTTATACCACAGAGAGAGCTAGAGAGAGTCTGGATCTATAGAGCATACTGATAATGTTATACCACAGAGAGAGAGCTAGAGAGAGACTAGATCTATAGAGCATACTGATAATGTTATACCACAGAGAGAGAGCTAGAGAGAGGTAGGAGCTATAGACCATACTGATAATGTTATACCACAGAGAGAGAGCTAGAGAGAGGCTGGATCTATAGAACATAGTGATAATGTTATACCACAGAGAGAGAGCTAGAGAGAGACTGGACCTATAGAGCATACTGATAATGATATACCACAGAGAGAGAGCTAGAGAGAGGCTGGGGCAGGAGCTATAGAGCATACTGATAGCGTTATACCACAGAGAGAGAGCTAGAGAGAGACTGGATCTATAGAACATAGTGATAATGTTATACCACAGAGAGAGAGCTAGAGAGAGACTGGACCTATAGAGCATACTGATAATGTTATACCACAGAGAGAGAGCTAGAGAGACTGGATCTATAGAGCATACTGATAATGTTATACCACAGAGAGAGAGAGCTAGAGAGAGACTGGATCTATAGAACATACTGATAATGTTATAACACAGAGAGAGAGAGAGCTAGAGAGAGGCAGGAGCTATAGAGCATACTGATAATGTTATTCCACAGAGAGAGAGCTAGAGAGAGGCTGGGGCAGGAGCTATAGAGCATAGTGATAATGTTATACCACAGAGGGAGAGCTAGAGAGAGACTGGATCTATAGAACATAGTGATAATGTTATACCACAGAGAGAGAGCTAGAGAGAGGCTGGATCTATAGAGCATACTGATAATGTTATACCAAAGAGAGAGCTAGAGAGAGACTGGATCTATAGAGCATACTGATAATGATATACCACAGAGAGAGAGCTAGAGAGAGGCTGGATCTATAGAGCATACTGATCATGTTATACCACAGAGAGAGAGAGCTAGAGAGAGGCTGGATCTAAAGAGCATACTGATAATGTTATACCACAGAGAGAGAGCTAGAGAGAGACTGGATCTATAGATGCATTTTGATAATGTTATACCACAGAGGGAGAGCTAGAGAGAGACTGGATCTATAGAGCATACTGATAATGTTAAACCACAGAGAGAGCTAGAGAGAGACTGGATCTATAGAGCATACTGATAATGTTATACCACAGAGAGAGAGCTAGAGAGAGACTGGATATATAGAGCATACTGATAATGTTATAACACAGAGAGAGAGCTAGAGAGAGACTGGATCTATAGAGCATACTGATAATGTTATACCACAGAGAGAGCTAGAGAGAGACTGGATCTATAGAACATACTGATAATGTTATACCACAGAGAGAGCTAGAGAGAGACTGGATCTATAGAGCATACTGATAATGTTATACCACAGAGAGAGCTAGAGAGAGACTGGATCTATAGAGCATACTGATAATGTTATACCACAGAGAGAGCTAGAGAGAGGCTGGGGCAGGAGCTATAGAGCATACTGATAATGTTATACCACAGAGAGAGCGCTAGATAGAGGCTGGGGAAGGAGCTATAGAGCATACTGATAATGTTATACCACAGAGAGAGAGCTTGAGAGAGACTGGATCTATAGAACATAGTGATAATGTTATACCACAGAGAGAGAGCTAGAGAGAGGCTGGATCTATAGAGCATACTGATAATGTTATACCACAGAGAGAGAGCTAGAGAGAGGCTGGGGCAGGAGCTATAGAGCATAGTGATAATGTTATACCACAGAGGGAGAGCTAGAGAGAGACTAGGGCAGGAGCTATAGAGCATACTGATAATGTTATAAAACAGAAAGGGAGCTAGAGAGAGGCTGGGGCAGGAGCTATAGAACATAGTGATAATGTTATACCACAGAGAGAGAGCTAGAGAGAGGCTGGATCTATAGAGCATACTGATAATGTTATACGACAGAGAGAGCTAGAGAGAGACTGGATCTATAGAGCATACTGATAATGTTGTACCACAGAGAGAGAGCTAGAGAGAGGCTTCATCTATAGAGCATACTGATAATGTTATACCACAGAGAGAGAGCTAGAGAGAGGCTGGATCTATAGAGCATACTGATAATGTTATACCACAGAGAGAGAGCTAGAGAGAGACTGGATCTATAGAGCATACTGATAATGTTATACCACAGAGGGAGAGCTAGAGAGAGACTGGACCTATAGAGCATACTGATAATGTTATACCACAGAGAGAGAGCTAGAGAGACTGGATCTATAGAGCGTACTGATAATGTTATACCACAGAGAGAGAGAGCTAGAGAGAGACTGGATCTATAGAACATACTGATAATGTTATAACACAGAGAGAGAGCTAGAGAGAGACTGGATCTATAGAGCATACTGATAATGTTATACCACAGAGAGAGAGAGCTAGAGAGAGGCTGGATCTATTGAGCATAGTCATAATGTTATACCACAGAGAGAGAGAGAGCTAGAGAGAGGCAGGAGCGATAGAGCATACTGATAATGTTATACCACAGAGAGAGAGCTAGAGAGAGACTGGGGCAGGAGCTATAGAGCATAGTGATAATGTTATACCACAGAGGGAGAGCTAGAGAGAGACTAGGGCAGGAGCTATAGAGCATATTGATAATGTTATACCACAGAGAGAGAGCTAGAGAGAGACTGGATCTATAGAACATAGTGATAATGTTATACCACAGAGAGAGAGCTAGAGAGAGGCTGGATCTATATAGCATACTGATAATGTTATACCACAGAGAGAGAGCTAGAGAGAGGCTTGATCTACAGAGCATACTGATAATGTTATAGCACAGAGAGAGAGCTAGAGAGAGGCTGGATCTAAAGAGCATACTGATAATGTTATACCACAGAGAGAGAGCTAGAGAGAGACTGGATCTATAGAGCATTTTGATAATGTTATACCACAGAGGGAGAGCTAGAGAGAGACTGGATCTATAGAGCATACTGATAATGTTAAACCACAGAGAGAGCTAGAGAGAGACTGGATCTATAGAACATACTGATAATGTTATACCACAGAGAGAGCTAGAGAGAGACTGGATCTATAGAGCATACTGATAATGTTATAGCACAGAGAGAGCTAGAGAGAGACTGGATTTATAGAGCATACTGATAATGTTATACCACAGAGAGAGCTAGAGAGAGGCTGGGGCAGGAGCTATAGAGCATACTGATAATGTTATACCACAGAGAGAGCGCTAGATAGAGGCTGGGGAAGGAGCTATAGAGCCTACTGATAATGTTATACCACAGAGAGAGAGCTAGAGAGAGACTGGATCTATAGAACATAGTGATAATGTTATACCACAGAGAGACAGCTAGAGAGAGGCTGGATCTATAGAGCATACTGATAATGTTATACCACAGAGGGAGAGCTAGAGAGAGACTAGGGCAGGAGGTATAGAGCATACTGATAATGTTATACCACAGAAACGGAGCTAGAGAGAGGCTGGGGCAGGAGCTATAGAACATAGTGATAATGTTATACCACAAAGAGAGAGCTAGAGAGAGGCTGGATCTATAGAGCATACTGATAATGTTATACCACAGAGAGAGCTAGAGAGAGACTGGATCTATAGAGCATACTGATAATGTTATACCACAGAGAGAGAGCTAGAGAGAGGCTGGATCTATAGAGCATACTGATAATGTTATACCACAGAGAGAGAGCTAGAGAGAGACTGGATCTATAGAGCATACTGATAATGTTATACCACAGAGGGAGAGCTAGAGAGAGACTGGATCTATAGAGCATACTGATAATGTTATACCACAGAGAGAGAGCTAGAGAGAGACTGGATCTATAGAGCATACTGATAATGTTATACCACAGAGAGAGAGCTAGAGAGAGGCTGGATCTATAGAACATACTGATAATGTTATACCACAGAGAGAGAGCTAGAGAGAGACTGGATCTATAGAGCATAGTGATAATGTTATAACACAGAGAGAGAGCTAGAGAGAGACTGCGACAGGAGCTATAGAGCATACTGATAATGTTATACCACAGAGAGAGAGCTAGAGAGAGACTGGATCTATTGAGCATACTGATAATGTTATACCACAGAGAGAGAGCTAGAGAGAGGCTGGATCTATAGAGCATACTGATAATGTTATACAACAGAGAGAGAGCTAGAGAGAGACTGGATCTATAGAACATACTGATAATGTTATAACACAGAGAGCGAGCTAGAGAGAGACTGGATCTATAGAGCATACTGATAATGTTATAACACAGAGAGAGAGCTAGAGAGAGACTGGATCTATAGAGCATACTGATAATGTTATACCACAGAGAGAGCTAGAGAGAGACTGGATCTATAGAACATACTGATAATGTTATACCACAGAGAGAGCTAGAGAGAGACTGGATCTATGGAGCATACTGATAATGTTATACCACAGAGAGAGCTAGAGAGAGACTGGATCTATAGAGCATACTGATAATGTTATACCACAGAGAGAGCTAGAGAGAGGCTGGGGCAGGAGCTATAGAGCATACTGATAATGTTATACCACAGAGAGAGCGCTAGATAGAGGCTGGGGAAGGAGCTATAGAGCATACTGATAATGTTATACCACAGAGAGAGAGCTAGAGAGAGACTGGATCTATAGAACATAGTGATAATGTTATACCACAGAGAGAGAGCTAGAGAGAGGCTGGATCTATAGAGCAAACTGATAATGTTATACCACAGAGAGAGAGCTAGAGAGAGGCTGGGGCAGGAGCTATAGAGCATAGTGATAATGTTATACCACAGAGGGAGAGCTAGAGAGAGACTAGGGCAGGAGCTATAGAGCATACTGATAATGTTATACCACAGAAAGGGAGCTAGAGAGAGGCTGGGGCAGGAGCTATAGAACATAGTGATAATGTTATACCACAGAGAGAGAGCTAGAGAGAGGCTGGATCTATAGAGCATACTGATAATGTTATACGACAGAGAGAGCTAGAGAGAGACTGGATCTATAGAGCATACTGATAATGTTGTACCACAGAGAGAGAGCTAGAGAGAGGCTTGATCTATAGAGCATACTGATAATGTTATACCACAGAGAGAGAGCTAGAGAGAGGCTGGATCTATAGAGCATACTGATAATGTTATACCACAGAGAGAGAGCTAGAGAGAGACTGGATCTATAGAGCATACTGATAATGTTATACCACAGAGGGAGAGCTAGAGAGAGACTGGACCTATAGAGCATACTGATAATGTTATACCACAGAGAGAGAGCTAGAGAGACTGGATCTATAAAGCGTACTGATAATGTTATACCACAGAGAGAGAGAGCTAGAGAGAGACTGGATCTATAGAACATACTGATAATGTTATAACACAGACAGAGAGCTAGAGAGAGACTGGATCTATAGATCATACTGATAATGTTATACCACAGAGAGAGAGAGCTAGAGAGAGGCTGGATCTATTGAGCATAGTCATAATGTTATACCACAGAGAGAGAGAGAGCTAGAGAGAGGCAGGAGCGATAGAGCATACTGATAATGTTATACCACAGAGTGAGAGCTAGAGAGAGGCTGGATCTATAGAGCATAGTGATAATGTTATACCACAGAGGGAGAGCTAGAGAGAGACTAGGGCAGGAGCTATAGAGCATATTGATAATGTTATACCACAGAGAGAGAGCTAGAGAGAGACTGGATCTATAGAACATAGTGATAA
Organism: Salmo salar; assembly: GCF_905237065.1. Classification (NCBI taxonomy): domain Eukaryota; kingdom Metazoa; phylum Chordata; class Actinopteri; order Salmoniformes; family Salmonidae; genus Salmo; species Salmo salar. The sequence goes on along the minus strand of NC_059446.1, from coordinate 16,195,621 downwards.
TGTTATACCACAGAGAGAGAGCTAGAGAGAGGCTGGATCTATATAGCATACTGATAATGTTATACCACAGAGAGAGCTAGAGAGAGACTGGATCTATAGACCATACTGATAATGTTATACCACAGAGAGAGAGCTAGAGAGAGGCTGGATCTATAGAGCATACTGATAATGTTATACCACAGAGAGAGAGCTAGAGAGAGGCTGGATCTAAAGAGCATACTGATAATGTTATACCACAGAGAGAGAGCTAGAGAGAGACTGGATCTATAGAGCATTTTGATAATGTTATACCACAGAGGGAGAGCTAGAGAGAGACTGGATCTATAGAGCATACTGATAATGTTAAACCACAGAGAGAGCTAGAGAGAGACTGGATCTATAGAGCATACTGATAATGTTATACCACAGAGAGAGAGCTAGAGAGAGACTGGATATATAGAGCATACTGATAATGTTATAACACAGAGAGAGAGCTAGAGAGAGACTGGAGCTATAGAGCATACTGATAATGTTATACCACAGAGAGAGCTAGAGAAAGACTGGATCTATAGAACATACTGATAATGTTATACCACAGAGAGAGAGCTAGAGAGAGGCTGGATCTATAGAGCATACTGATAATGTTATACCACAGAGGGAGAGCTAGAGAGAGACTAGGGCAGGAGCTATACAGCATATTGATAATGTTATACCACAGAGAGAGAGCTAGAGAGAGACTGGATCTATAGAACATAGTGATAATGTTATACCACAGAGAGAGAGCTAGAGAGAGGCTGGATCTATATAGCATACTAATAATGTTATACCACAGAGAGAGCTAGAGAGAGACTGGATCTATAGACCATACTGATAATGTTATACCACAGAGAGAGAGCTAGAGAGAGGCTGAATCTATTGAGCATACTGATAATGTTATACCACAGAGAGAGAGCTAGAGAGAGGCTGGATCTAAAGAGCATACTGATAATGTTATACCACAGAGAGAGAGCTAGAGAGAGACTGGATCTATAGAGCATTTTGATAATGTTATACCACAGAGGGAGAGCTAGAGAGAGACTGGATCTATAGAGCATACTGATAATGTTAAACCACAGAGAGAGCTAGAGAGAGACTGGATCTATAGAGCATACTGATAATGTTATACCACAGAGAGAGAGCTAGAGAGAGACTGGATATATAGAGCATACTGATAATGTTATAACACAGAGAGAGAGCTAGAGAGAGACTGGAGCTATAGAGCATACTGATAATGTTATACCACAGAGAGAGCTAGAGAGAGACTGGATCTATAGAACATACTGATAATGTTATACCACAGAGAGAGCTAGAGAGAGACTGGATCTATAGAGCATACTGATAATGTTATAGCACAGAGAGAGCTAGAGAGAGACTGGATCTATAGAACATACTGATAATGTTATACCACAGAGAGAGCTAGAGAGAGACTGGATCTATAGAGCATACTGATAATATTATAGCACAGAGAGAGCTAGAGAGAGACTGGATCTATAGAGCATACTGATAATGTTATACCACAGAGAGATCTAGAGAGAGGCTGGGGCAGGAGCTATAGAGCATACTGATAATGTTATACCACAGAGAGAGCGCTAGATAGAGGCTGGGGAAGGAGCTATAGAGCCTACTGATAATGTTATACCACAGAGAGAGAGCTAGAGAGAGACTGGATCTATAGAACATAGTGATAATGTTATACCACAGATAGAGAGCTAGAGAGAGGATGGATCTATAGAGCATACTGATAATGTTATACCACAGAGGGAGAGCTAGAGAGAGACTAGGGCAGGAGCTATAGAGCATACTGATAATGTTATACCACAGAAACGGAGCTAGAGAGAGGCTGGGGCAGGAGCTATAGAACATAGTGATAATGTTATACCACAGAGAGAGAGCTAGAGAGAGGCTGGATCTATAGAGCATACTGATAATGTTATACCACAGAGAGAGCTAGAGAGAGACTGGATCTATAGAGCATACTGATAATGTTATACCACAGAGAGAGAGCTAGAGAGAGGCTGGATCTATAGAGCATACTGATAATGTTATACCACAGAGAGAGAGCTAGAGAGAGACTGGATCTATAGAGCATACTGATAATGTTATACCACAGAGGGAGAGCTAGAGAGAGACTGGATCTATAGAGCATACTGATAATGTTATACCACAGAGAGAGAGCTAGAGAGAGAATGGATCTATAGAGCATACTGATAATGTTATACCACAGAGAGAGAGCTAGAGAGAGGCTGGATCTATAGAACATACTGATAATGTTATACCACAGAGAGAGAGCTAGAGAGAGACTGGATCTATAGAGCATACTGATAATGTTATACCACAGAGAGAGAGCTAGAGAGAGAGACTGGATCTATAGAACATACTGATAATGTTATACCACAGAGAGAGAGCTAGAGAGAGGCTGGATCTATAGAGCATAGTGATAATGTTATACCACAGAGAGAGAGCTAGAGAGAGACTGGATCTATAGAACATACTGATAATGTTATACCACAGAGAGAGAGCTAGAGTGAGACTGGATCTATAGAGCATACTGATAATGTTATACCACAGAGAGAGAGCTAGAGAGCGACTGCGGCAGGAGCTATAGAGCATACTGATAATGTTATAACACAGAGAGAGAGCTAGAGAGAGGCTGGATCTATAGAGCATACTGATAATGTTATACCACAGAGAGAGAGCTAGAGAGAGACTGGATCTATAGAGCATACTGATAATGTTTAACCACAGAGAGAGCTAGAGAGAGACTGGTTCTAAAGAGCATACTGATAATGTTATACCACAGAGAGAGAGCTAGAGAGAGACTGGATCTATAGAGCATACTGATAATGTTATAACACAGAGAGAGAGCTAGAGAGAGACTGCGGCAGGAGCTATAGAGCATACTGATAATGTTATACCACAGAGAGAGAGCTAGAGAGAGATAGGAGCTATAGAGCATAGTGATAATGTTATACCACAGAGAGAGAGCTAGAGAGAGGCTGGATCTATAGAGCATACTGATAATGTTATACCACAGAGAGAGAGCTAGAGAGAGACTGGACCTATAGAGCATACTGATAATGTTATACCACAGAGAGAGAGCTAGAGAGAGGCTGGGGCAGAGCTAAAGAGCATAGTGATAATGTTATACCACAGAGGGAGAGCTAGAGAGAGACTAGGGCAGGAGCTATAGAGCATACTGATAATGTTATACCACAGAGAGAGAGCTAGAGAGAGACTGGATCTATAGAGCATACTGATAATGTTATACCACAGAGAGAGCTAGAGAGAGACTGGATCTATAGAGCATACTGATAATGTTTAACCACAGAGAGAGCTAGAAAGAGACTGGATCTAAAGAGCATACTGATAATGTTATACCACAGAGAGAGAGCTAGAGAGAGACTGGGTCTATAGAGCATACTGATAATGTTATACCACAGAGAGAGCTAGAGAGAGACTGGATCTATAGAGCATACTGATAATGTTATACCACAGAGAGAGAGCTAGAGAGAGACTGGAGCTATAGAGCATACTGATAATGTTATACCACAGAGAGAGAGCTAGAAAGAGCCTGGATCTATAGAGCATACTGATAATGTTATACCACATAGAGAGAGCTAGAGAGAGGCTGGGGCAGGAGCTAAAGAGCATAGTGATAATGTTATACAACAGAGGGAGAGCTAGAGAGAGACTGCAGGAGCTATAGAGCATACTGATAATGTTATACCACAGAGAGAGAGACTAGAGAGAGACTGGATCTGTAGAGCATACTGATAATGTTATACCACAGAGAGAGCTAGAGAGAGACTGTATCTATAGAGCTTATTGATAATGTTTAACCACTGAGAGAGCTAGAGAGAGACTGGATCTAAAAAGCATACTGATAATGTTATACCACAGAGAGAGAGCTAGAGAGAGACTGGGTCTATAGAGCATACTGATAATGTTATACCACAGAGAGATCTAGAGAGAGACTGGGGCATCTATTGAGCATACTGATAATGTTATACCACAGAGAGAGCGCTAGAGAGAGACTGGGATCTATAGAGCATACTGATAATGTTATACCACAGAGAGAGAGCTAGAGAGAGACTGGATCTATAGAACATAGTGATAATGTTATACCACAGATAGAGAGCTAGAGAGAGGCTGGATCTATAGAGCATACTGATAATGTTATACCACAGAGGGAGAGCTAGAGAGAGACTAGGGCAGGAGCTATAGAGCATACTGATAATGTTATACCACAGAAACGGAGCTAGAGAGAGGCTGGGGCAGGAGCTATAGAACATAGTGATAATGTTATACCACAGAGAGAGAGCTAGAGAGAGGCTGGATCTATAGAGCATACTGATAATGTTATACCACAGAGAGAGCTAGAGAGAGACTGGATCTATAGAGCATACTGATAATGTTATACCACAGAGAGAGAGCTAGAGAGAGGCTGGATCTATAGAGCATACTGATAATGTTATACCACAGAGAGAGAGCTAGAGAGAGACTGGATCTATAGAGCATACTGATAATGTTATACCACAGAGGGAGAGCTAGAGAGAGACTGGATCTATAGAGCATACTGATAATGTTATACCACAGAGAGAGAGCTAGAGAGAGAATGGATCTATAGAGCATACTGATAATGTTATACCACAGAGAGAGAGCTAGAGAGAGGCTGGATCTATAGAACATACTGATAATGTTATACCACAGAGAGAGAGCTAGAGAGAGACTGGATCTATAGAGCATACTGATAATGTTATACCACAGAGAGAGAGCTAGAGAGAGAGACTGGATCTATAGAACATAGTGATAATGTTATACCACAGAGAGAGAGCTAGAGAGAGGCTGGATCTATAGAGCATACTGATAATGTTATACCACAGAGAGAGAGCTAGAGAGAGACTGGATCTATAGAACATACTGATAATGTTATACCACAGAGAGAGAGCTAGAGTGAGACTGGATCTATAGAGCATACTGATAATGTTATACCACAGAGAGAGAGCTAGAGAGCGACTGCGGCAGGAGCTATAGAGCATACTGATAATGTTATAACACAGAGAGAGAGCTAGAGAGAGGCTGGATCTATAGAGCATACTGATAATGTTATACCACAGAGAGAGAGCTAGAGAGAGACTGGATCTATAGAGCATACTGATAATGTTTAACCACAGAGAGAGCTAGAGAGAGACTGGTTCTAAAGAGCATACTGATAATGTTATACCACAGAGAGAGAGCTAGAGAGAGACTGGATATATAGAGCATACTGATAATGTTATAACACAGAGAGAGAGCTAGAGAGAGACTGCGGCAGGAGCTATAGAGCATACTGATAATGTTATACCACAGAGAGAGAGCTAGAGAGAGATAGGAGCTATAGAGCATAGTGATAATGTTATACCACAGAGAGAGAGCTAGAGAGAGGCTGGATCTATAGAACATAGTGATAATGTTATACCACAGAGAGAGAGCTAGAGAGAGACTGGACCTATAGAGCATACTGATAATGTTATACCACAGAGAGAGAGCTAGAGAGAGGCTGGGGCAGGAGCTAAAGAGCATAGTGATAATGTTATACCACAGAGGGAGAGCTAGAGAGAGACTAGGGCAGGAGCTATAGAGCATATTGATAATGTTATACCACAGAGAGAGAGCTAGAGAGAGACTGGATCTATAGAGCATACTGATAATGTTATACCACAGAGAGAGCTAGAGAGAGACTGGATCTATAGAGCATACTGATAATGTTTAACCACAGAGAGAGCTAGAGAGAGACTGGATCTAAAGAGCATACTGATAATGTTATACCACAGAGAGAGAGCTAGAGAGAGACTGGGTCTATAGAGCATACTGATAATGTTATACCACAGAGAGAGCTAGAGAGAGACTGGATCTATAGAGCATACTGATAATGTTATACCACAGAGAGAGAGCTAGAGAGAGACTGGAGCTATAGAGCATACTGATAATGTTATACCACAGAGAGAGAGCTAGAAAGAGGCTGGATCTATAGAGCATACTGATAATGTTATACCACAGAGAGAGGCTAGAAAGAGCCTGGATCTATAGAGCATACTGATAATGTTATACCACATAGAGAGAGCTAGAGAGAGGCTGGGGCAGGAGCTAAAGAGCATAGTGATAATGTTATACCACAGAGGGAGAGCTAGAGAGAGACTAGGGCAGGAGCTATAGAGCATATTGATAATGTTATACCACAGAGAGAGAGAGCTAGAGAGAGACTGGATCTGTAGAGCATACTGATAATGTTATACCACAGAGAGAGCTAGAGAGAGACTGTATCTATAGAGCTTACTGATAATGTTTAACCACAGAGAGAGCTAGAGAGAGACTGGATCTAAAGAGCATACTGATAATGTTATACCACAGAGAGAGAGCTAGAGAGAGACTGGGTCTATAGAGCATACTGATAATGTTATACCACAGAGAGAGCTAGAGAGAGACTGGATCTATAGAGCATACTGATAATGTTATACCACAGAGAGAGAGCTAGAGAGAGACTGGATCTATAGAGCATACTGATAATGTTATACCACAGAGAGAGAGCTAGAGAGAGGCTGGATCTATAGAGCATACTGATAATGTTATACCACAGAGAGAGAGCTAGAGAGAGACTGGATCTATAGAGCATACTGATAATGTTATACCACAGAGAGAGAGCTAGAGAGAGACTGGATCTATAGAGCATTCTGATAATGTTAAACCACAGAGAGAGCTAGAGAGAGACTGGATCTATAGAGCATACTGATAATGTTATACCACAGAGAGAGAGCTAGAGAGAGACTGGATATATAGAGCATACTGATAATGTTATAACACAGAGAGAGAGCTAGAGAGAGACTGCCGAGCTATAGAGCATACTGATAATGTTATACCACAGAGAGAGAGCTAGAGAGAGACTGGATCTATTGAGCATACTGATAATGTTATACCACAGAGAGAGCTAGAGAGAGACTGGATCTATAGAGCATACTGATAATGTTATACCACAGAGAGAGCTAGAGAGAGACTGGATCTATAGAGCATACTGATAATGTTATACCACAGAGAGAGAGCTAGAGAGAGGCTGGGGCAGGAGCTGTAGAGCATAGTGATAATGTTATAACACAGAGAGAGAGCTAGAGAGAGACTGGATCTATAGAGCATACTGATAATGTTATACCACAGAGAGAGCTAGAGAGAGACTGGATCTATAGAGCATACTGATAATGTTATACCACAGAGAGAGCTAGAGAGAGACTGGATCTATAGAGCATACTGATAATGTTATACCACAGAGAGAGCTAGAGAGAGACTGGATCTATAGAGCATACTGATAATGTTATACCACAGAGAGAGCTAGAGAGAGGCTGGATCTATAGAGCATACTGATAATGTTATACCACAGAGGGAGAGCTAGAGAGAGACTGGATCTATAGAGCATAGTGATAATGTTATACCACAGAGAGAGAGCTAGAGAGAGGCTGGATCTATAGAGCATACTGATAATGTTATACCACAGAGATAGAGCTAGAGAGAGGCTGGATCTATAGAGCATACTGATAATGTTATACCACAGAGAGAGAGCTAGAGAGAGACTGGATCTATAGAGCATAGTGATAATGTTATACCACAGAGAGAGAGCTAGAGAGAGACTGGATCTATAGAGCATACTGATAATGTTATACCACAGAGAGAGAGCTAGAAAGAGACTGGATCTATAGAGCATACTGATAATGTTATACCACAGAGAGAGAGCTAGAGAGAGGCTGGATCTATAGAGCATACTGATAATGTTATACCACAGAGAGAGAGCTAGAGAGAGAGCTGGATCTATAGAGCATTTCTGATAATGTTATACCACAGAGAGAGAGCTAGAGAGAGGCTGGATCTATAGAGCATACTGATAATGTTATACCACAGAGAGAGAGCTAGAGAGAGACTGGATCTATAGAGCATACTGATAATGTTATACCACAGAGAGAGAGCTAGAGAGAGAGACTGGATCTATAGAGCATACTGATAATGTTATACCACAGAGAGAGAGCTAGAGAGAGGCTGGATCTATAGAGCATACTGATAATGTTATACCACAGAGAGAGAGCTAGAGAGAGACTGGATCTATAGAGCATACTGATAATGTTATACCACAGAGAGAGAGCTAGAGTGAGACTGGATCTATAGAGCATACTGATAATGTTATACCACAGAGAGAGAGCTAGAGAGCGACTGCGGCAGGAGCTATAGAGCATACTGATAATGTTATAACACAGAGAGAGAGCTAGAGAGAGGCTGGATCTATAGAGCATACTGATAATGTTATACCACAGAGAGAGAGCTAGAGAGAGACTGGATCTATAGAGCATACTGATAATGTTTAACCACAGAGAGAGCTAGAGAGAGACTGGTTCTAAAGAGCATACTGATAATGTTATACCACAGAGAGAGAGCTAGAGAGAGACTGGATATATAGAGCATACTGATAATGTTATAACACAGAGAGAGAGCTAGAGAGAGACTGCGGCAGGAGCTATAGAGCATACTGATAATGTTATACCACAGAGAGAGAGCTAGAGAGAGGTAGGAGCTATAGAGCATAGTGATAATGTTATACCACAGAGAGAGAGCTAGAGAGAGGCTGGATCTATAGAACATAGTGATAATGTTATACCACAGAGAGAGAGCTAGAGAGAGACTGGACCTATAGAGCATACTGATAATGTTATACCACAGAGAGAGAGCTAGAGAGAGGCTGGGGCAGGAGCTAAAGAGCATAGTGATAATGTTATACCACAGAGGGAGAGCTAGAGAGAGACTAGGGCAGGAGCTATAGAGCATATTGATAATGTTATACCACAGAGAGAGAGCTAGAGAGAGACTGGATCTATAGAGCATACTGATAATGTTATACCACAGAGAGAGCTAGAGAGAGACTGGATCTATAGAGCATACTGATAATGTTTAACCACAGAGAGAGCTAGAGAGAGACTGGATCTAAAGAGCATACTGATAATGTTATACCACAGAGAGAGAGCTAGAGAGAGACTGGGTCTATAGAGCATACTGATAATGTTATACCACAGAGAGAGCTAGAGAGAGACTGGATCTATAGAGCATACTGATAATGTTATACCACAGAGAGAGAGCTAGAGAGAGACTGGAGCTATAGAGCATACTGATAATGTTATACCACAGAGAGAGGCTAGAAAGAGGCTGGATCTATAGAGCATACTGATAATGTTATACCACAGAGAGAGAGCTAGAAAGAGCCTGGATCTATAGAGCATACTGATAATGTTATACCACATAGAGAGAGCTAGAGAGAGGCTGGGGCAGGAGCTAAAGAGCATAGTGATAATGTTATACCACAGAGGGAGAGCTAGAGAGAGACTAGGGCAGGAGCTATAGAGCATATTGATAATGTTATACCACAGAGAGAGAGAGCTAGAGAGAGACTGGATCTGTAGAGCATACTGATAATGTTATACCACAGAGAGAGCTAGAGAGAGACTGTATCTATAGAGCTTACTGATAATGTTTAACCACAGAGAGAGCTAGAGAGAGACTGGATCTAAAGAGCATACTGATAATGTTATACCACAGAGAGAGAGCTAGAGAGAGACTGGGTCTATAGAGCATACTGATAATGTTATACCACAGAGAGAGCTAGAGAGAGACTGGATCTATAGAGCATACTGATAATGTTATACCACAGAGAGAGAGCTAGAGAGAGACTGGATCTATAGAGCATACTGATAATGTTATACCACAGAGAGAGAGCTAGAAAGAGGCTGGATCTATAGAGCATACTGATAATGTTATACCGCAGAGAGAGAGCTAGAGAGAGGCTGGATCTATAGAGCATACTGATAATGTTATACCACAGAGAGAGAGCTAGAGATAGACTGGATCTATAGAGCATTTTGATAATGTTCAACCACAGAGAGAGCTAGAGAGAGACTGGATCTATAGAGCATACTGATAATGTTATACCACAGAGAGAGAGCTAGAGAGAGACTGGATATATAGAGCATACTGATAATGTTATAACACAGAGAGAGAGCTAGAGAGAGACTGCGGCAGGAGCTATAGAGCATACTGATAATGTTATACCACAGAGAGAGAGATAGAGAGAGACTGGATCTATTGAGCATACTGATAATGTTATACCACAGAGAGAGCTAGAGAGAGACTGGATCTATAGAGCATACTGATAATGTTATACCACAGAGAGAGCTAGAGAGAGACTGGATCTATAGAGCATACTGATAATGTTATACCACAGAGAGAGAGCTAGAGAGAGGCTGGGGCAGGAGCTGTAGAGCATAGTGATAATGTTATAACACAGAGAGAGAGCTAGAGAGAGACTGGATCTATAGAGCATACTGATAATGTTATACCACAGAGAGAGCTAGAGAGAGACTGGATCTATAGAACATACTGATAATGTTATACCACAGAGAGAGCTAGAGAGAGACTGGATCTATAGAGCATACTGATAATGTTATACCACAGAGAGAGCTAGAGAGAGACTGGATCTATAGAGCATACTGATAATGTTATACCACAGAGAGAGCAAGAGAGAGGCTGGGGCAGGAGCTATAGAGCATAGTAATAATGTTATACCACAGAGGGAGAGCTAGAGAGAGACTGGATCTATAGAACATAGTGATAATGTTATACCACAGAGAGAGAGCTAGAGAGAGGCTGGATCTATAGAGCATACTGATAATGTTATACCACAGAGATAGAGCTAGAGAGAGGCTGGATCTATAGAGCATACTGGTAATGTTATACCACAGAGAGAGAGCTAGAGAGAGACTGGATCTATAGAACATAGTGATAATGTTATACCACAGAGGGAGAGCTAGAGAGAGACTGGATCTATAGAGCATACTGATAATGTTATACCACAGAGAGAGAGCTAGAAAGAGGCTGGATCTATAGAGCATACTGATAATGTTATACCGCAGAGAGAGAGCTAGAGAGAGGCTGGATCTATAGAGCATACTGATAATGTTATACCACAGAGAGAGAGCTAGAGATAGACTGGATCTATACAGCATTTTGATAATGTTCAACCAAAGAGAGAGCTAGAGAGAGACTGGATCTATAGAGCATACTGATAATGTTATACCACAGAGAGAGAGCTAGAGAGAGACTGGATATATAGAGCATACTGATAATGTTATAACACAGAGAGAGAGCTAGAGAGAGACTGCGGCAGGAGCTATAGAGCATACTGATAATGTTATACCACAGAGAGAGAGATAGAGAGAGACTGGATCTATTGAGCATACTGATAATGTTATACCACAGAGAGAGCTAGAGAGAGACTGGATCTATAGAGCATACTGATAATGTTATACCACAGAGAGAGCTAGAGAGAGACTGGATCTATAGAGCATACTGATAATGTTATACCACAGAGAGAGAGCTAGAGAGAGGCTGGGGCAGGAGCTGTAGAGCATACTGATAATGTTATAACACAGAGAGAGAGCTAGAGAGAGACTGGATCTATAGAGCATACTGATAATGTTATACCACAGAGAGAGCTAGAGAGAGACTGGATCTATAGAGCATACTGATAATGTTATACCACAGAGAGAGCTAGAGAGAGACTGGATCTATAGAGCATACTGATAATGTTATACCACAGAGAGAGCTAGAGAGAGACTGGATCTATAGAGCATACTGATAATGTTATACCACAGAGAGAGCTAGAGAGAGGCTGGGGCAGGAGCTATAGAGCATAGTAATAATGTTATACCACAGAGGGAGAGCTAGAGAGAGACTGGATCTATAGAACATAGTGATAATGTTATACCACAGAGAGAGAGCTAGAGAGAGGCTGGATCTATAGAGCATACTGATAATGTTATACCACAGAGATAGAGCTAGAGAGAGGCTGGATCTATAGAGCATACTGGTAATGTTATACCACAGAGAGAGAGCTAGAGAGAGACTGGATCTATAGAACATAGTGATAATGTTATACCACAGAGGGAGAGCTAGAGAGAGACTGGATCTATAGAGCATACTGATAATGTTATACCACAGAGAGAGAGCTAGAGAGAGACTGGATCTATAGAGCAAACTGATAATGTTATACCACAAAGAGAGAGCTAGAGAGAGACTGCGGCAGGAGCTATAGAGCATACTGATAATGTTATAACACAGAGAGAGAGCTAGAGAGAGGCTGGATCTATAGAGCATACTGATAATCTTATACCACAGAGAGAGAGCTAGAGAGAGACTGGATCTATAGAGCATACTGATAATGTTATACCACAGAGAGAGCTAGAGAGAGTCTGGATCTATAGAGCATACTGATAATGTTATACCACAGAGAGAGAGCTAGAGAGAGACTGGATCTATAGAGCATACTGATAATGTTATACCACAGAGAGAGAGCTAGAGAGAGGTAGGAGCTATAGAGCATACTGATAATGTTATACCACAGAGAGAGAGCTAGAGAGAGTCTGGATCTATAGAGCATACTGATAATGTTATACCACAGAGAGAGAGCTAGAGAGAGACTGGACCTATAGAGCATACTGATAATGTTATAGCACAGAGAGAGAGCTAGAGAGAGGCTGGGGCAGGAGCTATAGAGCATACTGATAATGTTATACCACAGAGAGAGAGCTAGAGAGAGACTGGATCTATAGAACATAGTGATAATGTTATACCACAGAGAGAGAGCTAGAGAGAGACTGGATCTATAGAGCATACTGATAATGTTATACCACAGAGAGAGCTAGAGAGAGACTGGATCTATAGAGCATACTGATAATGTTATACCACAGAGAGAGCTAGAGAGAGACTGGATCTATAGAGCATACTGATAATGTTATACCACAGAGAGAGAGCTAGAGAGAGGCTGGGGCAGGAGCTGTAGAGCATAGTGATAATGTTATAACACAGAGAGAGAGCTAGAGAGAGACTGGATCTATAGAGCATACTGATAATGTTATACCACAGAGAGAGCTAGAGAGAGACTGGATCTATAGAACATACTGATAATGTTATACCACAGAGAGAGCTAGAGAGAGACTGGATCTATAGAGCATACTGATAATGTTATACCACAGAGAGAGCTAGAGAGAGACTGGATCTATAGAGCATACTGATAATGTTATACCACAGAGAGAGCTAGAGAGAGGCTGGGGCAGGAGCTATAGAGCATAGTAATAATGTTATACCACAGAGGGAGAGCTAGAGAGAGACTGGATCTATAGAACATAGTGATAATGTTATACCACAGAGAGAGAGCTAGAGAGAGGCTGGATCTATAGAGCATACTGATAATGTTATACCACAGAGATAGAGCTAGAGAGAGGCTGGATCTATAGAGCATACTGGTAATGTTATACCACAGAGAGAGAGCTAGAGAGAGACTGGATCTATAGAACATAGTGATAATGTTATACCACAGAGGGAGAGCTAGAGAGAGACTGGATCTATAGAGCATACTGATAATGTTATACCACAGAGAGAGAGCTAGAGAGAGACTGGATCTATAGAGCAAACTGATAATGTTATACCACAAAGAGAGAGCTAGAGAGAGACTGCGGCAGGAGCTATAGAGCATACTGATAATGTTATAACACAGAGAGAGAGCTAGAGAGAGGCTGGATCTATAGAGCATACTGATAATCTTATACCACAGAGAGAGAGCTAGAGAGAGACTGGATCTATAGAGCATACTGATAATGTTATACCACAGAGAGAGCTAGAGAGAGTCTGGATCTATAGAGCATACTGATAATGTTATACCACAGAGAGAGAGCTAGAGAGAGACTGGATCTATAGAGCATACTGATAATGTTATACCACAGAGAGAGAGCTAGAGAGAGGTAGGAGCTATAGAGCATACTGATAATGTTATACCACAGAGAGAGAGCTAGAGAGAGAATGGATCTATAGAGCATACTGATAATGTTATACCACAGAGAGAGAGCTAGAGAGAGTCTGGATCTATAGAACATACTGATAATGTTATACCACAGAGAGAGAGCTAGAGAGAGACTGGATCTATAGAGCATACTGATAATGTTATACCACAGAGAGAGAGCTAGAGAGAGAGACTGGATCTATAGAACATAGTGATAATGTTATACCACAGAGAGAGAGCTAGAGAGAGACTGGATCTATAGAGCATACTGATAATGTTATACCACAGAGAGAGAGCTAGAGAGAGACTGGATCTATAGAGCATACTGATAATGTTATACCACAGAGAGAGAGCTAGAGAGAGACTGGATCTATAGAGCATACTGATAATGTTATACCACAGAGAGAGAGCTAGAGAGCGACTGCGGCAGGAGCTATAGAGCATACTGATAATGTTATAACACAGAGAGAGAGCTAGAGAGAGGCTGGATCTATAGAGCATTCTGATAATGTTATACCACAGAGAGAGAGCTAGAGAGAGACTGGATCTATAGAGCATACTGATAATGTTTAACCACAGAGAGAGCTAGAGAGAGACTGGTTCTAAAGAGCATACTGATAATGTTATACCACAGAGAGAGAGCTAGAGAGAGACTGGATATATAGAGCATACTGATAATGTTATAACACAGAGAGAGAGCTAGAGAGAGACTGCGGCAGGAGCTATAGAGCATACTGATAATGTTATACCACAGAGAGAGAGCTAGAGAGAGATAGGAGCTATAGAGCATAGTGATAATGTTATACCACAGAGAGAGAGCTAGAGAGAGGCTGGATCTATAGAACATAGTGATAATGTTATACCACAGAGAGAGAGCTAGAGAGAGACTGGACCTATAGAGCATACTGATAATGTTATACCACAGAGAGAGAGCTAGAGAGAGGCTGGGGCAGGAGCTAAAGAGCATAGTGATAATGTTATACCACAGAGGGAGAGCTAGAGAGAGACTAGGGCAGGAGCTATAGAGCATATTGATAATGTTATACCACAGAGAGAGAGCTAGAGAGAGACTGGATCTATAGAGCATACTGATAATGTTATACCACAGAGAGAGCTAGAGAGAGACTGGATCTATAGAGCATACTGATAATGTTTAACCACAGAGAGAGCTAGAGAGAGACTGGATCTAAAGAGCATACTGATAATGTTATACCACAGAGAGAGAGCTAGAGAGAGACTGGGTCTATAGAGCATACTGATAATGTTATACCACAGAGAGAGCTAGAGAGAGACTGGATCTATAGAGCATACTGATAATGTTATACCACAGAGAGAGAGCTAGAGAGAGACTGGAGCTATAGAGCATACTGATAATGTTATACCACAGAGAGAGAGCTAGAAAGAGGCTGGATCTATAGAGCATACTGATAATGTTATACCACAGAGAGAGAGCTAGAAAGAGCCTGGATCTATAGAGCATACTGATAATGTTATACCACATAGAGAGAGCTAGAGAGAGGCTGGGGCAGGAGCTAAAGAGCATAGTGATAATGTTATACCACAGAGGGAGAGCTAGAGAGAGACTAGGGCAGGAGCTATAGAGCATATTGATAATGTTATACCACAGAGAGAGAGAGCTAGAGAGAGACTGGATCTGTAGAGCATACTGATAATGTTATACCACAGAGAGAGCTAGAGAGAGACTGTATCTATAGAGCTTACTGATAATTTTTAACCACAGAGAGAGCTAGAGAGAGACTGGATCTAAAGAGCATACTGATAATGTTATACCACAGAGAGAGAGCTAGAGAGAGACTGGGTCTATAGAGCATACTGATAATGTTATACCACAGAGAGAGCTAGAGAGAGACTGGATCTATAGAGCATACTGATAATGTTATACCACAGAGAGAGAGCTAGAGAGAGACTGGATCTATAGAGCATACTGATAATGTTATACCACAGAGAGAGAGCTAGAGAGAGACTGGATCTATAGAACATAGTGATAATGTTATACCACAGATAGAGAGCTAGAGAGAGGCTGGATCTATAGAGCATACTGATAATGTTATACCACAGAGGGAGAGCTAGAGAGAGACTAGGGCAGGAGCTATAGAGCATACTGATAATGTTATACCACAGAAACGGAGCTAGAGAGAGGCTGGGGCAGGAGCTATAGAACATAGTGATAATGTTATACCACAGAGAGAGAGCTAGAGAGAGGCTGGATCTATAGAGCATACTGATAATGTTATACCACAGAGAGAGCTAGAGAGAGACTGGATCTATAGAGCATACTGATAATGTTATACCACAGAGAGAGAGCTAGAGAGAGGCTGGATCTATAGAGCATACTGATAATGTTATACCACAGAGAGAGAGCTAGAGAGAGACTGGATCTATAGAGCATACTGATAATGTTATACCACAGAGGGAGAGCTAGAGAGAGACTGGATCTATAGAGCATACTGATAATGTTATACCACAGAGAGAGAGCTAGAGAGAGAATGGATCTATAGAGCATACTGATAATGTTATACCACAGAGAGAGAGCTAGAGAGAGGCTGGATCTATAGAACATACTGATAATGTTATACCACAGAGAGAGAGCTAGAGAGAGACTGGATCTATAGAGCATACTGATAATGTTATACCACAGAGAGAGAGCTAGAGAGAGAGACTGGATCTATAGAACATAGTGATAATGTTATACCACAGAGAGAGAGCTAGAGAGAGGCTGGATCTATAGAGCATACTGATAATGTTATACCACAGAGAGAGAGCTAGAGAGAGACTGGATCTATAGAACATACTGATAATGTTATACCACAGAGAGAGAGCTAGAGTGAGACTGGATCTATAGAGCATACTGATAATGTTATACCACAGAGAGAGAGCTAGAGAGCGACTGCGGCAGGAGCTATAGAGCATACTGATAATGTTATAACACAGAGAGAGAGCTAGAGAGAGGCTGGATCTATAGAGCATACTGATAATGTTATACCACAGAGAGAGAGCTAGAGAGAGACTGGATCTATAGAGCATACTGATAATGTTTAACCACAGAGAGAGCTAGAGAGAGACTGGTTCTAAAGAGCATACTGATAATGTTATACCACAGAGAGAGAGCTAGAGAGAGACTGGATATATAGAGCATACTGATAATGTTATAACACAGAGAGAGAGCTAGAGAGAGACTGCAGCAGGAGCTATAGAGCATACTGATAATGTTATACCACAGAGAGAGAGCTAGAGAGAGGTAGGAGCTATAGAGCATAGTGATAATGTTATACCACAGAGAGAGAGCTAGAGAGAGGCTGGATCTATAGAACATAGTGATAATGTTATACCACAGAGAGAGAGCTAGAGAGAGACTGGATCTATAGAACATACTGATAATGTTATACCACAGAGAGAGAGCTAGAGTGAGACTGGATCTATAGAGCATACTGATAATGTTATACCACAGAGAGAGAGCTAGAGAGCGACTGCGGCAGGAGCTATAGAGCATACTGATAATGTTATAACACAGAGAGAGAGCTAGAGAGAGGCTGGATCTATAGAGCATACTGATAATGTTATACCACAGAGAGAGAGCTAGAGAGAGACTGGATCTATAGAGCATACTGATAATGTTTAACCACAGAGAGAGCTAGAGAGAGACTGGTTCTAAAGAGCATACTGATAATGTTATACCACAGAGAGAGAGCTAGAGAGAGACTGGATATATAGAGCATACTGATAATGTTATAACACAGAGAGAGAGCTAGAGAGAGACTGCAGCAGGAGCTATAGAGCATACTGATAATGTTATACCACAGAGAGAGAGCTAGAGAGAGGCTGGATCTATAGAACATAGTGATAATGTTATACCACAGAGAGAGAGCTAGAGAGAGACTGGACCTATAGAGCATACTGATAATGTTATACCACAGAGAGAGAGCTAGAGAGAGGCTGGGGCAGGAGCTAAAGAGCATAGTGATAATGTTATACCACAGAGGGAGAGCTAGAGAGAGACTAGGGCAGGAGCTATAGAGCATATTGATAATGTTATACCACAGAGAGAGAGCTAGAGAGAGACTGGATCTATAGAGCATACTGATAATGTTATACCACAGAGAGAGCTAGAGAGAGACTGGATCTATAGAGCATACTGATAATGTTTAACCACAGAGAGAGCTAGAGAGAGACTGGATCTAAAGAGCATACTGATAATGTTATACCACAGAGAGAGAGCTAGAGAGAGACTGGGTCTATAGAGCATACTGATAATGTTATACCACAGAGAGAGCTAGAGAGAGACTGGATCTATAGAGCATACTGATAATGTTATACCACAGAGAGAGAGCTAGAGAGAGACTGGATCTATAGAGCATACTGATAATGTTATACCACAGAGAGAGAGCTAGAAAGAGGCTGGATCTATAGAGCATACTGATAATGTTATACCACAGAGAGAGAGCTAGAAAGAGCCTGGATCTATAGAGCATACTGATAATGTTATACCACATAGAGAGAGCTAGAGAGAGGCTGGGGCAGGAGCTAAAGAGCATAGTGATAATGTTATACCACAGAGGGAGAGCTAGAGAGAGACTAGGGCAGGAGCTATAGAGCATATTGATAATGTTATACCACAGAGAGAGAGAGCTAGAGAGAGACTGGATCTGTAGAGCATACTGATAATGTTATACCACAGAGAGAGCTAGAGAGAGACTGTATCTATAGAGCTTACTGATAATGTTTAACCACAGAGAGAGCTAGAGAGAGACTGGATCTAAAGAGCATACTGATAATGTTATACCACAGAGAGAGAGCTAGAGAGAGACTGGGTCTATAGAGCATACTGATAATGTTATACCACAGAGAGAGCTAGAGAGAGACTGGATCTATAGAGCATACTGATAATGTTATACCACAGAGAGAGAGCTAGAGAGAGACTGGATCTATAGAGCATACTGATAATGTTATACCACAGAGAGAGAGCTAGAAAGAGGCTGGATCTATAGAGCATACTGATAATGTTATACCGCAGAGAGAGAGCTAGAGAGAGGCTGGATCTATAGAGCATACTGATAATGTTATACCACAGAGAGAGAGCTAGAGATAGACTGGATCTATACAGCATTTTGATAATGTTCAACCAAAGAGAGAGCTAGAGAGAGACTGGATCTATAGAGCATACTGATAATGTTATACCACAGAGAGAGAGCTAGAGAGAGACTGGATATATAGAGCATACTGATAATGTTATAACACAGAGAGAGAGCTAGAGAGAGACTGCGGCAGGAGCTATAGAGCATACTGATAATGTTATACCACAGAGAGAGAGCTAGAGAGAGACTGGATCTATTGAGCATACTGATAATGTTATACCACAGAGAGAGCTAGAGAGAGACTGGATCTATAGAGCATACTGATAATGTTATACCACAGAGAGAGCTAGAGAGAGACTGGATCTATAGAGCATACTGATAATGTTATACCACAGAGAGAGAGCTAGAGAGAGGCTGGGGCAGGAGCTGTAGAGCATAGTGATAATGTTATAACACAGAGAGAGAGCTAGAGAGAGACTGGATCTATAGAGCATACTGATAATGTTATACCACAGAGAGAGCTAGAGAGAGACTGGATCTATAGAACATACTGATAATGTTATACCACAGAGAGAGCTAGAGAGAGACTGGATCTATAGAGCATACTGATAATGTTATACCACAGAGAGAGCTAGAGAGAGACTGGATCTATAGAGCATACTGATAATGTTATACCACAGAGAGAGCTAGAGAGAGGCTGGGGCAGGAGCTATAGAGCATAGTAATAATGTTATACCACAGAGGGAGAGCTAGAGAGAGACTGGATCTATAGAACATAGTGATAATGTTATACCACAGAGAGAGAGCTAGAGAGAGGCTGGATCTATAGAGCATACTGATAATGTTATACCACAGAGATAGAGCTAGAGAGAGGCTGGATCTATAGAGCATACTGGTAATGTTATACCACAGAGAGAGAGCTAGAGAGAGACTGGATCTATAGAACATAGTGATAATGTTATACCACAGAGGGAGAGCTAGAGAGAGACTGGATCTATAGAGCATACTGATAATGTTATACCACAGAGAGAGAGCTAGAGAGAGACTGGATCTATAGAGCAAACTGATAATGTTATACCACAAAGAGAGAGCTAGAGAGAGACTGCGGCAGGAGCTATAGAGCATACTGATAATGTTATACCACAGAGAGAGAGCTAGAGATAGACTGGATCTATACAGCATTTTGATAATGTTCAACCAAAGAGAGAGCTAGAGAGAGACTGGATCTATAGAGCATACTGATAATGTTATACCACAGAGAGAGAGCTAGAGAGAGACTGGATATATAGAGCATACTGATAATGTTATAACACAGAGAGAGAGCTAGAGAGAGACTGCGGCAGGAGCTATAGAGCATACTGATAATGTTATACCACAGAGAGAGAGATAGAGAGAGACTGGATCTATTGAGCATACTGATAATGTTATACCACAGAGAGAGCTAGAGAGAGACTGGATCTATAGAGCATACTGATAATGTTATACCACAGAGAGAGAGCTAGAGAGAGACTGGATCTATAGAGCATACTGATAATGTTATACCACAGAGAGAGAGCTAGAGAGAGGCTGGGGCAGGATCTGTAGAGCATACTGATAATGTTATAACACAGAGAGAGAGCTAGAGAGAGACTGGATCTATAGAGCATACTGATAATGTTATACCACAGAGAGAGAGCTAGAGAGAGACTGGATCTATAGAGCATACTGATAATGTTATACCACAGAGAGAGAGCTAGAGAGAGACTGGATCTATAGAGCATACTGATAATGTTATACCACAGAGAGAGCTAGAG
Organism: Salmo salar; assembly: GCF_905237065.1. Taxonomy (NCBI): domain Eukaryota; kingdom Metazoa; phylum Chordata; class Actinopteri; order Salmoniformes; family Salmonidae; genus Salmo; species Salmo salar. Next base: position 16,174,820 of record NC_059446.1, on the reverse strand, counting down.
AGAGACTGGGATCTATAGAGCATACTGATAATGTTATACCACAGAGAGAGCTAGAGAGAGGCTGGGGCAGGAGCTATAGAGCATAGTGATAATGTTATACCACAGAGAGAGAGCTAGAGAGAGACTGGATCTATAGAACATAGTGATAATGTTATACCACAGAGAGAGAGCTAGAGAGAGGCTGGATCTATAGAGCATACTGATAATGTTATACCACAGAGAGAGAGCTAGAGAGAGGCTGGATCTATAGAGCATACTGGTAATGTTATACCACAGAGAGAGAGCTAGAGAGAGACTGGATCTATAGAACATAGTGATAATGTTATACCACAGAGGGAGAGCTAGAGAGAGACTGGATCTATAGAGCATACTGATAATGTTATACCACAGAGAGAGAGCTAGAGAGAGACTGGATCTATAGAGCATACTGATAATGTTATACCACAAAGAGAGAGCTAGAGAGAGACTGCGGCAGGAGCTATAGAGCATACTGATAATGTTATAACACAGAGAGAGAGCTAGAGAGAGGCTGGATCTATAGAACATAGTGATAATGTTATACCACAGAGAGAGAGCTAGAGAGAGGCTGGATCTATAGAGCATACTGATAATGTTATACCACAGAGAGAGAGCTAGAGAGAGGCTGGATCTATAGAGCATACTGGTAATGTTATACCACAGAGAGAGAGCTAGAGAGAGACTGGATCTATAGAACATAGTGATAATGTTATACCACAGAGGGAGAGCTAGAGAGAGACTGGATCTATAGAGCATACTGATAATGTTATACCACAGAGAGAGAGCTAGAGAGAGACTGGATCTATAGAGCAAACTGATAATGTTATACCACAAAGAGAGAGCTAGAGAGAGACTGCGGCAGGAGCTATAGAGCATACTGATAATGTTATACCACAGAGAGAGAGCTAGAGAGAGACTGGATCTATACAGCATTCTGATAATGTTCTACCAAAGAGAGAGCTAGAGAGAGACTGGATCTATAGAGCATACTGATAATGTTATACCACAGAGAGAGAGCTAGAGAGAGACTGGATCTATAGAGCATACTGATAATGTTATAACACAGAGAGAGAGCTAGAGAGAGACTGCGCGGAGCTATAGAGCATACTGATAATGTTATACCACAGAGAGAGAGATAGAGAGAGACTGGATCTATTGAGCATACTGATAATGTTATACCACAGAGAGAGCTAGAGAGAGACTGGATCTATAGAGCATACTGATAATGTTATACCACAGAGAGAGCTAGAGAGAGACTGGATCTATAGAGCATACTGATAATGTTATACCACAGAGAGAGAGCTAGAGAGAGGCTGGGGCAGGAGCTATAGAGCATACTGATAATGTTATAACACAGAGAGAGAGCTAGAGAGAGACTGGATCTATAGAGCATACTGATAATGTTATACCACAGAGAGAGCTAGAGAGAGACTGGACCTATAGAGCATACTGATAATGTTATACCACAGAGAGAGCTAGAGAGAGACTGGATCTATAGAGCATACTGATAATGTTATACCGCAGAGAGAGAGCTAGAGAGAGGCTGGATCTATAGAGCATACTGATAATGTTATACCACAGAGAGAGAGCTAGAGAGAGACTGGATCTATACAGCATTTTGATAATGTTATACCACAGAGAGAGCTAGAGAGAGACTGGATCTATAGAACATACTGATAATGTTATACCACAGAGAGAGAGCTAGAGAGAGGCTGGATCTATAGAGCATACTGATAATGTTATACCACAGAGAGAGAGCTAGAGAGAGACTGCGCGGATCTATAGAGCATACTGATAATGTTATACCACAGAGAGAGAGCTAGAGAGAGACTGGATCTATAGAGCATACTGATAATGTTATACCACAGAGAGAGCTAGAGAGAGACTGGATCTATAGAGCATACTGATAATGTTATACCACAGAGAGAGCTAGAGAGAGACTGGATCTATAGAGCATACTGATAATGTTATACCACAGAGAGAGAGCTAGAGAGAGACTGGGGCAGGAGCTATAGAGCATACTGATAATGTTATACCACAGAGAGAGAGCTAGAGAGAGACTGGATCTATAGAGCATACTGATAATGTTATACCACAGAGAGAGCTAGAGAGAGACTGGATCTATAGAGCATACTGATAATGTTATACCACAGAGAGAGCTAGAGAGAGACTGGATCTATAGAGCATACTGATAATGTTATACCACAGAGAGAGCTAGAGAGAGACTGGATCTATAGAGCATACTGATAATGTTATACCACAGAGAGAGCTAGAGAGAGAGGCTGGGGCAGGAGCTATAGAGCATACTGATAATGTTATACCACAGAGAGAGAGCTAGAGAGAGACTGGATCTATAGAGCATAGTGATAATGTTATACCACAGAGAGAGAGCTAGAGAGAGACTGGATCTATAGAGCATACTGATAATGTTATACCACAGAGAGAGAGCTAGAGAGAGACTGGATCTATAGAGCATACTGGTAATGTTATACCACAGAGAGAGAGCTAGAGAGAGACTGGATCTATAGAGCATACTGATAATGTTATACCACAGAGAGAGAGCTAGAGAGAGACTGGATCTATAGAGCATACTGATAATGTTATACCACAGAGAGAGAGCTAGAGAGAGGCTGGATCTATAGAGCATACTGATAATGTTATACCACAGAGAGAGAGCTAGAGAGAGACTGGATCTATAGAGCATACTGATAATGTTATACCACAGAGAGAGAGCTAGAGAGAGACTGGATCTATACAGCATACTGATAATGTTCTACCAAAGAGAGAGCTAGAGAGAGACTGGATCTATAGAGCATACTGATAATGTTATACCACAGAGAGAGAGCTAGAGAGAGACTGGATCTATAGAGCATACTGATAATGTTATACCACAGAGAGAGAGCTAGAGAGAGACTGCGGCAGGAGCTATAGAGCATACTGATAATGTTATACCACAGAGAGAGAGCTAGAGAGAGACTGGATCTATTGAGCATACTGATAATGTTATACCACAGAGAGAGCTAGAGAGAGACTGGATCTATAGAGCATACTGATAATGTTATACCACAGAGAGAGCTAGAGAGAGACTGGATCTATAGAGCATACTGATAATGTTATACCACAGAGAGAGAGCTAGAGAGAGGCTGGGGCAGGAGCTATAGAGCATAGTGATAATGTTATAACACAGAGAGAGAGCTAGAGAGAGACTGGATCTATAGAGCATACTGATAATGTTATACCACAGAGAGAGCTAGAGAGAGACTGGATCTATAGAACATACTGATAATGTTATACCACAGAGAGAGCTAGAGAGAGACTGGATCTATAGAGCATACTGATAATGTTATACCACAGAGAGAGCTAGAGAGAGACTGGATCTATAGAGCATACTGATAATGTTATACCACAGAGAGAGCTAGAGAGAGGCTGGGGCAGGAGCTATAGAGCATACTGATAATGTTATACCACAGAGGGAGAGCTAGAGAGAGACTGGATCTATAGAGCATACTGATAATGTTATACCACAGAGAGAGAGCTAGAGAGAGGCTGGATCTATAGAGCATACTGATAATGTTATACCACAGAGAGAGAGCTAGAGAGAGGCTGGATCTATAGAGCATACTGGTAATGTTATACCACAGAGAGAGAGCTAGAGAGAGACTGGATCTATAGAACATAGTGATAATGTTATACCACAGAGAGAGAGCTAGAGAGAGACTGGATCTATAGAGCATACTGATAATGTTATACCACAGAGAGAGAGCTAGAGAGAGACTGGATCTATAGAGCATACTGATAATGTTATACCACAGAGAGAGAGCTAGAGAGAGACTGCGGCAGGAGCTATAGAGCATACTGATAATGTTATAACACAGAGAGAGAGCTAGAGAGAGGCTGGATCTATAGAGCATACTGATAATGTTATACCACAGAGAGAGAGCTAGAGAGAGACTGGATCTATAGAGCATACTGATAATGTTATACCACAGAGAGAGCTAGAGAGAGACTGGATCTATAGAGCATACTGATAATGTTATACCACAGAGAGAGAGCTAGAGAGAGACTGGATCTATAGAGCATACTGATAATGTTATACCACAGAGAGAGAGCTAGAGAGAGGTACTGGATCTATAGAGCATACTGATAATGTTATACCACAGAGAGAGAGCTAGAGAGAGTCTGGATCTATAGAGCATACTGATAATGTTATACCACAGAGAGAGAGCTAGAGAGAGACTGGACCTATAGAGCATACTGATAATGTTATACCACAGAGAGAGAGCTAGAGAGAGACTGGGGCGGAGCTATAGAGCATACTGATAATGTTATACCACAGAGAGAGAGCTAGAGAGAGACTGGATCTATAGAGCATACTGATAATGTTATACCACAGAGAGAGAGCTAGAGAGAGACTGGATCTATAGAGCATACTGATAATGTTATACCACAGAGAGAGCTAGAGAGAGACTGGATCTATAGAGCATACTGATAATGTTATACCACAGAGAGAGCTAGAGAGAGACTGGATCTATAGAGCATACTGATAATGTTATACCACAGAGAGAGAGCTAGAGAGAGACTGGGGCAGGAGCTATAGAGCATACTGATAATGTTATAACACAGAGAGAGAGCTAGAGAGAGACTGGATCTATAGAGCATACTGATAATGTTATACCACAGAGAGAGCTAGAGAGAGACTGGATCTATAGAACATACTGATAATGTTATACCACAGAGAGAGCTAGAGAGAGACTGGATCTATAGAGCATACTGATAATGTTATACCACAGAGAGAGCTAGAGAGAGACTGGATCTATAGAGCATACTGATAATGTTATACCACAGAGAGAGCTAGAGAGAGACTGGGGCAGGATCTATAGAGCATAGTAATAATGTTATACCACAGAGAGAGAGCTAGAGAGAGACTGGATCTATAGAGCATAGTGATAATGTTATACCACAGAGAGAGAGCTAGAGAGAGGCTGGATCTATAGAGCATACTGATAATGTTATACCACAGAGAGAGAGCTAGAGAGAGGCTGGATCTATAGAGCATACTGGTAATGTTATACCACAGAGAGAGAGCTAGAGAGAGACTGGATCTATAGAACATACTGATAATGTTATACCACAGAGAGAGAGCTAGAGAGAGACTGGATCTATAGAGCATACTGATAATGTTATACCACAGAGAGAGAGCTAGAGAGAGACTGGATCTATAGAGCATACTGATAATGTTATACCACAAAGAGAGAGCTAGAGAGAGACTGCGGCAGGAGCTATAGAGCATACTGATAATGTTATAACACAGAGAGAGAGCTAGAGAGAGGCTGGATCTATAGAGCATACTGATAATCTTATACCACAGAGAGAGAGCTAGAGAGAGACTGGATCTATAGAGCATACTGATAATGTTATACCACAGAGAGAGCTAGAGAGAGTCTGGATCTATAGAGCATACTGATAATGTTATACCACAGAGAGAGAGCTAGAGAGAGACTGGATCTATAGAGCATACTGATAATGTTATACCACAGAGAGAGAGCTAGAGAGAGGTAGGAGCTATAGAGCATACTGATAATGTTATACCACAGAGAGAGAGCTAGAGAGAGACTGGATCTATAGAGCATACTGATAATGTTATACCACAGAGAGAGAGCTAGAGAGAGGCTGGATCTATAGAACATACTGATAATGTTATACCACAGAGAGAGAGCTAGAGAGAGACTGGATCTATAGAGCATACTGATAATGTTATACCACAGAGAGAGAGCTAGAGAGAGAGACTGGATCTATAGAGCATACTGATAATGTTATACCACAGAGAGAGAGCTAGAGAGAGGCTGGATCTATAGAGCATACTGATAATGTTATACCACAGAGAGAGAGCTAGAGAGAGACTGGATCTATAGAGCATACTGATAATGTTATACCACAGAGAGAGAGCTAGAGAGAGACTGGATCTATAGAACATAGTGATAATGTTATACCACAGAGAGAGAGCTAGAGAGCGACTGCGGCAGGAGCTATAGAGCATACTGATAATGTTATAACACAGAGAGAGAGCTAGAGAGAGGCTGGATCTATAGAGCATACTGATAATGTTATACCACAGAGAGAGAGCTAGAGAGAGACTGGATCTATAGAGCATACTGATAATGTTTAACCACAGAGAGAGCTAGAGAGAGACTGGTTCTAAAGAGCATACTGATAATGTTATACCACAGAGAGAGAGCTAGAGAGAGACTGGATCTATATAGCATACTGATAATGTTATACCACAGAGAGAGCTAGAGAGAGACTGGATCTATAGACCATACTGATAATGTTATACCACAGAGAGAGAGCTAGAGAGAGATAGGAGCTATAGAGCATAGTGATAATGTTATACCACAGAGAGAGAGCTAGAGAGAGGCTGGATCTATAGAGCATACTGATAATGTTATACCACAGAGAGAGAGCTAGAGAGAGACTGGACCTATAGAGCATACTGATAATGTTATACCACAGAGAGAGAGCTAGAGAGAGACTGGGGCAGGAGCTAAAGAGCATACTGATAATGTTATACCACAGAGGGAGAGCTAGAGAGAGACTGCAGGATCTATAGAGCATACTGATAATGTTATACCACAGAGAGAGAGCTAGAGAGAGACTGGATCTATAGAGCATACTGATAATGTTATACCACAGAGAGAGCTAGAGAGAGACTGGATCTATAGAGCATACTGATAATGTTTAACCACAGAGAGAGCTAGAGAGAGACTGGATCTAAAGAGCATACTGATAATGTTATACCACAGAGAGAGAGCTAGAGAGAGACTGGGTCTATAGAGCATACTGATAATGTTATACCACAGAGAGAGCTAGAGAGAGACTGGATCTATAGAGCATACTGATAATGTTATACCACAGAGAGAGAGCTAGAGAGAGACTGGATCTATAGAGCATACTGATAATGTTATACCACAGAGAGAGAGCTAGAGAGAGGCTGGATCTATAGAGCATACTGATAATGTTATACCACAGAGAGAGAGCTAGAGAGAGCCTGGATCTATAGAGCATACTGATAATGTTATACCACATAGAGAGAGCTAGAGAGAGGCTGGGCAAGCTATAGAGCATACTGATAATGTTATACCACAGAGAGAGAGCTAGAGAGAGACTAGGATCTATAGAGCATACTGATAATGTTATACCACAGAGAGAGAGCTAGAGAGAGGTAGGATCTATAGAGCATACTGATAATGTTATACCACAGAGAGAGCTAGAGAGAGACTGTATCTATAGAGCTTACTGATAATGTTTACCACAGAGAGAGCTAGAGAGAGACTGGATCTAAAGAGCATACTGATAATGTTATACCACAGAGAGAGAGCTAGAGAGAGACTGGGTCTATAGAGCATACTGATAATGTTATACCACAGAGAGAGCTAGAGAGAGACTGGATCTATAGAGCATACTGATAATGTTATACCACAGAGAGAGAGCTAGAGAGAGACTGGATCTATAGAGCATACTGATAATGTTATACCACAGAGAGAGAGCTAGAGAGAGACTGGATCTATAGAACATACTGATAATGTTATACCACAGAGAGAGAGCTAGAGAGAGGCTGGATCTATAGAGCATACTGATAATGTTATACCACAGAGGGAGAGCTAGAGAGAGACTAGGGCAGGAGCTATAGAGCATACTGATAATGTTATACCACAGAAACGGAGCTAGAGAGAGGCTGGGGCAGGAGCTATAGAACATACTGATAATGTTATACCACAGAGAGAGAGCTAGAGAGAGGCTGGATCTATAGAGCATACTGATAATGTTATACCACAGAGAGAGCTAGAGAGAGACTGGATCTATAGAGCATACTGATAATGTTATACCACAGAGAGAGAGCTAGAGAGAGGCTGGATCTATAGAGCATACTGATAATGTTATACCACAGAGAGAGAGCTAGAGAGAGACTGGATCTATAGAGCATACTGATAATGTTATACCACAGAGGGAGAGCTAGAGAGAGACTGGATCTATAGAGCATACTGATAATGTTATACCACAGAGAGAGAGCTAGAGAGAGAATGGATCTATAGAGCATACTGATAATGTTATACCACAGAGAGAGAGCTAGAGAGAGGCTGGATCTATAGAACATACTGATAATGTTATACCACAGAGAGAGAGCTAGAGAGAGACTGGATCTATAGAGCATACTGATAATGTTATACCACAGAGAGAGAGCTAGAGAGAGAGACTGGATCTATAGAACATACTGATAATGTTATACCACAGAGAGAGAGCTAGAGAGAGGCTGGATCTATAGAGCATACTGATAATGTTATACCACAGAGAGAGAGCTAGAGAGAGACTGGATCTATAGAACATACTGATAATGTTATACCACAGAGAGAGAGCTAGAGAGAGACTGGATCTATAGAGCATACTGATAATGTTATACCACAGAGAGAGAGCTAGAGAGCGACTGCGGCAGGAGCTATAGAGCATACTGATAATGTTATAACACAGAGAGAGAGCTAGAGAGAGGCTGGATCTATAGAGCATACTGATAATGTTATACCACAGAGAGAGAGCTAGAGAGAGACTGGATCTATAGAGCATACTGATAATGTTTAACCACAGAGAGAGCTAGAGAGAGACTGGATCTAAAGAGCATACTGATAATGTTATACCACAGAGAGAGAGCTAGAGAGAGACTGGATATATAGAGCATACTGATAATGTTATAACACAGAGAGAGAGCTAGAGAGAGACTGCGGCAGGATCTATAGAGCATACTGATAATGTTATACCACAGAGAGAGAGCTAGAGAGAGGTACGGATCTATAGAGCATACTGATAATGTTATACCACAGAGAGAGAGCTAGAGAGAGGCTGGATCTATAGAGCATACTGATAATGTTATACCACAGAGAGAGAGCTAGAGAGAGACTGGATCTATAGAGCATACTGATAATGTTATACCACAGAGAGAGAGCTAGAGAGAGACTGGATCTATAGAGCATACTGATAATGTTATACCACAGAGAGAGAGCTAGAGAGCGACTGCGGCAGGAGCTATAGAGCATACTGATAATGTTATACCACAGAGAGAGAGCTAGAGAGAGACTGGATCTATAGAGCATACTGATAATGTTATACCACAGAGAGAGAGCTAGAGAGAGACTGGATCTATAGAGCATACTGATAATGTTTAACCACAGAGAGAGCTAGAGAGAGACTGGTTCTAAAGAGCATACTGATAATGTTATACCACAGAGAGAGAGCTAGAGAGAGACTGGATCTATAGAGCATACTGATAATGTTATAACACAGAGAGAGAGCTAGAGAGAGACTGCAGGAGCTATAGAGCATACTGATAATGTTATACCACAGAGAGAGAGCTAGAGAGAGGCTGGATCTATAGAACATAGTGATAATGTTATACCACAGAGAGAGAGCTAGAGAGAGACTGGACCTATAGAGCATACTGATAATGTTATACCACAGAGAGAGAGCTAGAGAGAGGCTGGGGCAGGAGCTAAAGAGCATAGTGATAATGTTATACCACAGAGGGAGAGCTAGAGAGAGACTAGGGCAGGAGCTATAGAGCATATTGATAATGTTATACCACAGAGAGAGAGCTAGAGAGAGACTGGATCTATAGAGCATACTGATAATGTTATACCACAGAGAGAGCTAGAGAGAGACTGGATCTATAGAGCATACTGATAATGTTTAACCACAGAGAGAGCTAGAGAGAGACTGGATCTAAAGAGCATACTGATAATGTTATACCACAGAGAGAGAGCTAGAGAGAGACTGGGTCTATAGAGCATACTGATAATGTTATACCACAGAGAGAGCTAGAGAGAGACTGGATCTATAGAGCATACTGATAATGTTATACCACAGAGAGAGAGCTAGAGAGAGACTGGAGCTATAGAGCATACTGATAATGTTATACCACAGAGAGAGAGCTAGAAAGAGGCTGGATCTATAGAGCATACTGATAATGTTATACCACAGAGAGAGAGCTAGAAAGAGCCTGGATCTATAGAGCATACTGATAATGTTATACCACATAGAGAGAGCTAGAGAGAGGCTGGGGCAGGAGCTAAAGAGCATAGTGATAATGTTATACCACAGAGGGAGAGCTAGAGAGAGACTAGGGCAGGAGCTATAGAGCATATTGATAATGTTATACCACAGAGAGAGAGAGCTAGAGAGAGACTGGATCTGTAGAGCATACTGATAATGTTATACCACAGAGAGAGAGCTAGAAAGAGCCTGGATCTATAGAGCATACTGATAATGTTATACCACAGAGAGAGAGCTAGAGAGAGAATGGATCTATAGAGCATACTGATAATGTTATACCACAGAGAGAGAGCTAGAGAGAGGCTGGATCTATAGAACATACTGATAATGTTATACCACAGAGAGAGAGCTAGAGAGAGACTGGATCTATAGAGCATACTGATAATGTTATACCACAGAGAGAGAGCTAGAGAGAGAATGGATCTATAGAGCATACTGATAATGTTATACCACAGAGAGAGAGCTAGAAAGAGGCTGGATCTATAGAGCATACTGATAATGTTATACCACAGAGAGAGAGCTAGAGAGAGGCTGGATCTATAGAGCATACTGATAATGTTATACCACAGAGAGAGAGCTAGAGAGAGACTGGATCTATAGAGCATACTGATAATGTTAAACCACAGAGAGAGCTAGAGAGAGACTGGATCTATAGAGCATACTGATAATGTTATACCACAGAGAGAGAGCTAGAGAGAGACTGGATCTATAGAGCATACTGATAATGTTATAACACAGAGAGAGAGCTAGAGAGAGACTGCGGCAGGAGCTATAGAGCATACTGATAATGTTATACCACAGAGAGAGAGCTAGAGAGAGACTGGATCTATAGAGCATACTGATAATGTTATACCACAGAGAGAGAGCTAGAGAGAGACTGGATCTATAGAGCATACTGATAATGTTATACCACAGAGAGAGAGCTAGAGAGAGGCTGGATCTATAGAGCATACTGATAATGTTATACCACAGAGAGAGAGCTAGAGAGAGACTGGGGCAGGAGCTATAGAGCATACTGATAATGTTATACCACAGAGAGAGAGCTAGAGAGAGACTGGATCTATAGAGCATACTGATAATGTTATACCACAGAGAGAGCTAGAGAGAGACTGGATCTATAGAGCATACTGATAATGTTATACCACAGAGAGAGGCTAGAGAGAGACTGGATCTATAGAGCATACTGATAATGTTATACCACAGAGAGAGAGCTAGAGAGAGACTGGATCTATAGAGCATACTGATAATGTTATACCACAGAGAGAGAGCTAGAGAGAGACTGGGGCAGGAGCTATAGAGCATACTGATAATGTTATACCACAGAGAGAGAGCTAGAGAGAGACTGGAGCTATAGAGCATACTGATAATGTTATACCACAGAGAGAGAGCTAGAGAGAGGCTGGATCTATAGAGCATACTGATAATGTTATACCACAGAGAGAGAGCTAGAGAGAGGCTGGATCTATAGAGCATACTGGTAATGTTATACCACAGAGAGAGAGCTAGAGAGAGACTGGATCTATAGAGCATACTGATAATGTTATACCACAGAGGGAGAGCTAGAGAGAGACTGGATCTATAGAGCATACTGATAATGTTATACCACAGAGAGAGAGCTAGAGAGAGACTGGATCTATAGAGCATACTGATAATGTTATACCACAAAGAGAGAGCTAGAGAGAGACTGGGATCTATAGAGCATACTGATAATGTTATACCACAGAGAGAGAGCTAGAGAGAGGCTGGATCTATAGAGCATACTGATAATGTTAAACCACAGAGAGAGCTAGAGAGAGACTGGATCTATAGAGCATACTGATAATGTTATACCACAGAGAGAGAGCTAGAGAGAGACTGGATCTATAGAGCATACTGATAATGTTATAACACAGAGAGAGAGCTAGAGAGAGACTGGGCGGAGCTATAGAGCATACTGATAATGTTATACCACAGAGAGAGAGCTAGAGAGAGACTGGATCTATAGAGCATACTGATAATGTTATACCACAGAGAGAGCTAGAGAGAGACTGGATCTATAGAGCATACTGATAATGTTATACCACAGAGAGAGCTAGAGAGAGACTGGATCTATAGAGCATACTGATAATGTTATACCACAGAGAGAGAGCTAGAGAGAGACTGGGGCGGATCTATAGAGCATACTGATAATGTTATACCACAGAGAGAGAGCTAGAGAGAGACTGGATCTATAGAGCATACTGATAATGTTATACCACAGAGAGAGAGCTAGAGAGAGACTGGATCTATAGAGCATACTGATAATGTTATACCACAGAGAGAGAGCTAGAGAGAGGCTGGATCTATAGAGCATACTGATAATGTTATACCACAGAGAGAGCTAGAGAGAGACTGGATCTATAGAGCATACTGATAATGTTATACCACAGAGAGAGACTAGAGAGAGACTGGGCAGATCTATAGAGCATACTGATAATGTTATACCACAGAGAGAGAGCTAGAGAGAGACTGGATCTATAGAGCATACTGATAATGTTATACCACAGAGAGAGAGCTAGAGAGAGGCTGGATCTATAGAGCATACTGATAATGTTATACCACAGAGAGAGAGCTAGAGAGAGACTGGATCTATAGAGCATACTGGTAATGTTATACCACAGAGAGAGAGCTAGAGAGAGACTGGATCTATAGAGCATACTGATAATGTTATACCACATAGAGAGAGCTAGAGAGAGACTGGGGCGATCTATAGAGCATACTGATAATGTTATACCACAGAGAGAGAGCTAGAGAGAGACTAGGGCGGATCTATAGAGCATACTGATAATGTTATACCACAGAGAGAGAGCTAGAGAGAGACTGGGATCTGTAGAGCATACTGATAATGTTATACCACAGAGAGAGAGCTAGAGAGAGACTGTATCTATAGAGCATACTGATAATGTTATACCACAGAGAGAGCTAGAGAGAGACTGGATCTATAGAGCATACTGATAATGTTATACCACAGAGAGAGAGCTAGAGAGAGACTGGATCTATAGAGCATACTGGTAATGTTATACCACAGAGAGAGAGCTAGAGAGAGACTGGATCTATAGAGCATACTGATAATGTTATACCACAGAGAGAGAGCTAGAGAGAGACTGGATCTATAGAGCATACTGATAATGTTATACCACAGAGAGAGAGCTAGAGAGAGGCTGGATCTATAGAGCATACTGATAATGTTATACCGCAGAGAGAGAGCTAGAGAGAGACTGGATCTATAGAGCATACTGATAATGTTATACCACAGAGAGAGAGCTAGAGAGAGACTGGATCTATAGAGCATTCTGATAATGTTCAACCACAGAGAGAGCTAGAGAGAGACTGGATCTATAGAGCATACTGATAATGTTATACCACAGAGAGAGAGCTAGAGAGAGACTGGATCTATAGAGCATACTGATAATGTTATAACACAGAGAGAGAGCTAGAGAGAGACTGCGGCGGAGCTATAGAGCATACTGATAATGTTATACCACAGAGAGAGAGCTAGAGAGAGACTGGATCTATTGAGCATACTGATAATGTTATACCACAGAGAGAGCTAGAGAGAGACTGGATCTATAGAGCATACTGATAATGTTATACCACAGAGAGAGCTAGAGAGAGACTGGATCTATAGAGCATACTGATAATGTTATACCACAGAGAGAGAGCTAGAGAGAGGCTGGGGCAGGAGCTGTAGAGCATAGTGATAATGTTATACCACAGAGAGAGCTAGAGAGAGACTGGATCTATAGAGCATACTGATAATGTTATACCACAGAGAGAGAGCTAGAGAGAGACTGGATCTATAGAGCATACTGATAATGTTATACCACAGAGAGAGAGCTAGAGAGAGACTGGATCTATAGAGCATACTGATAATGTTATACCGCAGAGAGAGAGCTAGAGAGAGACTGGATCTATAGAGCATACTGATAATGTTATACCACAGAGAGAGAGCTAGAGAGAGACTGGGGCATCTATAGAGCATACTGATAATGTTATACCACAGAGAGAGAGCTAGAGAGAGACTGGATCTATAGAGCATACTGATAATGTTATACCACAGAGAGAGAGCTAGAGAGAGACTGGATATATAGAGCATACTGATAATGTTATACCGCAGAGAGAGAGCTAGAGAGAGGCTGGATCTATAGAGCATACTGATAATGTTATACCACAGAGAGAGAGCTAGAGAGAGACTGGATCTATAGAGCATACTGATAATGTTATACCACAGAGAGGAGCTAGAGAGAGACTGGATCTATAGAGCATACTGATAATGTTATACCACAGAGAGAGAGCTAGAGAGAGACTGGATCTATAGAGCATACTGATAATGTTATACCACAGAGAGAGAGCTAGAGAGAGACTGGATCTATAGAGCATACTGATAATGTTATACCACAGAGAGAGAGCTAGAGATAGACTGGATCTATAGAGCATTTTGATAATGTTCAACCACAGAGAGAGCTAGAGAGAGACTGGATCTATAGAGCATACTGATAATGTTATACCACAGAGAGAGAGCTAGAGAGAGACTGGATATATAGAGCATACTGATAATGTTATAACACAGAGAGAGAGCTAGAGAGAGACTGCGGCAGGAGCTATAGAGCATACTGATAATGTTATACCACAGAGAGAGAGCTAGAGAGAGACTGGATCTATAGAGCATACTGATAATGTTATACCACAGAGAGAGCTAGAGAGAGACTGGATCTATAGAGCATACTGATAATGTTATACCACAGAGAGAGCTAGAGAGAGACTGGATCTATAGAGCATACTGATAATGTTATACCACAGAGAGAGAGCTAGAGAGAGGCTGGGGCAGGAGCTGTAGAGCATAGTGATAATGTTATACCACAGAGAGAGCTAGAGAGAGACTGGATCTATAGAGCATACTGATAATGTTATACCACAGAGAGAGCTAGAGAGAGACTGGGCAGATCTATAGAGCATACTGATAATGTTATACCACAGAGAGAGAGCTAGAGAGAGACTGGATCTATAGAACTTACTGATAATGTTATACCACAGAGAGAGAGCTAGAGAGAGACTGGATCTATAGAGCATACTGATAATGTTATAACACAGAGAGAGAGCTAGAGAGAGACTGGATCTATAGAGCATACTGATAATGTTATACCACAGAGAGAGAGCTAGAGAGAGACTGGATCTGTAGAGCATACTGATAATGTTATACCACAGAGAGAGAGCTAGAGAGAGACTGGATCTATAGAGCATACTGATAATGTTATAACACAGAGAGAGAGCTAGAGAGAGACTGGATCTATAGAGCATACTGATAATGTTATACCACAGAGAGAGAGCTAGAGAGAGGCTGGATCTGTAGAGCATACTGATAATGTTATACCACAGAGAGAGAGCTAGAGAGAGACTGGGTCTATAGAGCATACTGATAATGTTATACCACAGAGAGAGAGCTAGAGAGAGACTGGATCTATAGAGCATACTGATAATGTTATACCACAGAGAGAGAGCTAGAGAGAGGCTGGATCTATAGAGCATACTGATAATGTTATACCACATAGAGAGAGCTAGAGAGAGACTGCGGCAGGAGCTATAGAGCATACTGATAATGTTATACCACAGAAAGATAGTGAGTGCATCTCAATGGACTCTCTGAAGTGAATTATTCTCCTCGTCTCCTCTGCTCCATTCAATCAATTCAATTCAAATGAATTCAATTTAATTCAAATGAATTCAATTCAATACCTGTATTGTTCCCGTAGGGAATGTAGATTGTGTATCAAAAGGTTTCAACCTTATTGAATGGACAGTTGAAACCAGTTTGATAGAAGTTACATCAAGCAATATAGACAACCCATGACATCACAAAGACACAGTGACAATCTACATTCTGGTGGTATCGCAGCTTTATTTCACCTCTGTCACAGCCACAGTTGTATAACATGATCCTCTAAAGGGACTTGGAAAGAAAACACATCCACTATGAAGAGAACATCTGTCTCTTTCTCAGCAGATTGCATCACTATTGACGTGTGATACAATTAACATTTCAAGAATACTCGTGCAATTACCTTCTTAATGGGGCGTCTATTAACCCTCATCCTCTCACTCACACACACACACGCTAGAAGCAGTATCAGTACTGAGAGATAGGAGAAGAAGCACTATGGAAAGAAGAGAGAGTTCAAACTTGACCAACTCAAACAAACTGATATAATCCTTTATCACAGCCGACTCTCCCCTTTACCCGTGTCATCGTCTTACCCCTGGTCTTTACCCAGTAGGAGATGGGGGCAGGGTAGTGAGGTGGTCTTTACCCAGTAGGAGATGGGGGCAGGGTATTGAGGTGGTCTTTACCCAGTAGGAGATGGGGGCAGGGTAGTGAGGTGGTCTTTACCCTGTAGGAGATGGGGGCAGGGTAGTGAGGTGGTCTTTACCCAGTAGGAGATGGGGGCAGGGTATTGAGGTGGTCTTTAACCAGTAGGAGATGGGGGCAGGGTAGTGAGGTGGTCTTTACCCAGTAGGAGATGGGGGCAGGGTAGTGAGGTGGTCTTTACCCAGTAGGAGATGGGGGCAGGGTAGTGAGGTGGTCTTTACCCAGTAGGAGATGGGGGCAGGGTAGTGAGGTGGTCTTTACCCAGTAGGAGATGGGGGCAGGGTAGTGAGGTGGTCTTTACCCAGTAGGAGATGAGGGCAGGGTAGTGAGGTGGTCTTTACCCAGTAGGAGATGGGGGCAGGGTAGTGAGGTGTTGTTTCACCCAGACGGACTAGACCTCGCTCAATCTGCATCAGTCACTGGAGCAGAGAGACAGAGACTGAGACAGAGACAGACAGACATGTCACTCAACCTTGGCCTCAACCTCAGGGGGGTTCTGCTGAAGAGGGGAGTGATATAGAAGAGGTGGGGGGTTGTATTCTCTGTTGTCACGGTAACGCTGCCATACCTTGTCTTTCAGGTGTCATTGCTGATGGCCCAGGTAACCCCACCTGCTGGGCCGTTGATTATGGATGGTTACACATTCAAACACACACACAGGCGCACGGACACACACACACACGCACACAGACACACACACCCTTGGTCCCCCCCTCTGAGGTGATGAATATGGAGCGTTCCAGTGGTTAGTTCCCCTCTGCTAGAGGTGACCTCTATTTTCCCATCATGCCCCTCTGACAGCAGCTGAAACAGACAGGAAACAGATTTTGGGTTTGTTTGAGAAAATAAGCAAATCTAAAATGGCACCTTATTCCTTACACAGTGCACCGCGGTTGGACACAGTGCACCGCGGATGGACACAGTGCACCGCGGATGGACAGAGTGCACCGCGGTTGGACACAGTGCACCGCGGATGGACACAGTGCACCGCAGATGGACACAGTGCACCGCGGATGGACACAGTGCACCGCGGTTGGACTGTGCACTGCACATAAAGAATAGGGCAACATTCCAGAGTGATCCACAATACTAGATGATGGGGGGTAAAACAAATGTTTTTAGAATCTATAAAAAAAATATCTAGAGCAAAGTGATGAGTCATGTTTGAAATGGATTATATTGTAAAATGATTTATTTTTGTAGTTTCTCCCAGATTATATTCATTATAACTTGTCTGTTCATATAGCTCTTTCACGATGGATAGTGTACGCTGCTGAAAGACCACAAAATGAATCAATAACACAAAGCTCTCTAAAATCATGATAGATTGTTGCGGGCTGAGTTTAGTGAAAATCTCCAGAAACAAACAAAGGAGTTCTATGTCATTTTGAATCAGACAAACATCCGTCTCACAGCTGAGAACTGCTCTGTGTGTGTTGATGAACATGGTGGAGAACATACACACACACACACACACACACACACACACACACACACACACACACACACACACACACACACACACACACACACACACACACACACACACACACACACACACACACACACACACACACACACTCACACTGAATGCAGCAGGTTTTTGGCAGTTATAAGGCCATGTGACTGGGAATGAATTGCAGAAGGAGAAGGAAATTGCGGAGAGATAACAGTACACTCTTAGGAAAAGAAGGTGCTATCTAGAACATATAAGGGTTCTTTGGCTGTCCCCATAGGACAACCCCTTTCAAGAAACCTTTTGGTTCCAGGGTTAAGAACCCTTTTGGTTCCAGGGTTCAGAACACTTTTGGTTCCAGGGTTCAGAACACTTTTGGTTCCAGGTGGAGACATTTTGGCTCCAGGTAGAACACTTTTGGTTCCAGGTAGAACCAGTGTAGACTCATGCTAGGTGTTATATCCACAGAGATTATATACTACGAGAGAGAGAGAGAGAGAGAGAGGAAGAGAGGGAGGGATTGAGAGAGTGCGAGACAGAGAGAGACAGATCTATCATTCAAGTCAATCTGATGAGAAAACGGAGGCGAACAGGTCCAATAAGTCTGTAGATGTGGACAGATACAGTACGCACACACGGGTACAACAGGACAGAGAGAGAAACAACCAGGCCATGAGAGAAAGGAGAACTAGAGGAGACAGACTGAGGCTAACAAAGTAGCTCTTTAAGAAGGCAATTAAAATCAAATTGGGTATCTTTGTTTGAATTAGTGTGATACAGTGTTGCTGTCATCGTCGCTTCTCAGAGACAAAGGAGTCGTTATAACGAGAGTCAACAATAGACTTCATCTATCCTCATCAACAATGTGACAGGTGGACAGATTCTCTCTCTCGCTCTCTCTCTCTCCTGGAAGTGTTTGGTAGTTGAGAGACCGTGTATAGTTATAGCTAGGTGTTTTTCAAAGTTAGGGAGGAAGTTTAGTTTGCTGGGGTTTGGAAGGTGTGGTGTTGTGATGTGTGTTCCTGAGAATGAGAATAAGGTGGAAGAGGTTTTGCTCGCGGTCGGCGAACAGCTAGGAGCTGAATTTATTAATTCCACATGTAGAATGAACAAAGCTGTGGTTGTGTTCATGAAAAGAGTGAATTTGGTGGGTAGGCTGATTGCTAGCAGAATATATTTAAGGAGTGCAGGGGTGGCAGTCCTTTTTTTACTGGGTCTGTCTGTAGAAATGTGCTCCTCAATGGAGGTGTGTAGGGGTAGACTGCTTGTAGTAAAAGCAGAAAGAGGGGCTTCTATTTGGGTGTCTAAGACAGGAACTCTCACAGTTAGTGCCTGAGGAGACACTGATGGTCAGCGGGGACTGGAACTGTACTATGGATTTTTACGAGAAACAGAAAATGGGGAGGAGCCTCATTCAGGCTCAGTGGGGGTGTTAAGGCACATCATTAATCAGTTTGACCTGGTGGATGTTTATAGAACTAGACATCCCAACACAAGACAGTATACATGGGTGAAGGTCTCTGGGGCTAGGGTGAATGCAGCCCAGCTTGATCGATTTTACATGTCCAGCAATCAGAGCAATAGCCTGTTGGGCACTAACATTCTCCCGGTGGGTTTTTTGGATCACCACATAATCATGGCTCGGCTGTCTATTTCACCAGGGCCTCGGCATTCCTCCTATTGGAAGTTTAATGTAAAGCTCTTACAAGATGTCACTTCTTGGACAGGTTTCCAGACTGTTTGATAAAGATGGGGGCAGCGAAGAGAGGAGTATGGGTCTCTGAATCAATGGTGGGATGTGGGGAAAGTCCAAATTTGGATTTGGAGGCTAAAAGAGTACTGGGGGAACTCAAGTGTAGTATTAGTGAGATGGAGGTAGAGATGGTGGGGCAAGGCAATGTAGGCCGCACGGCTAATTTAGCTGAATTACGTAGGGACCTGGGCAGTTTTTTCCAGGTTAAAGCAAAGGGAGCACTTGTAAGAGCTAGGTTCTCCATGCTCAAGGAGATGGATGCTCCCAGATCCTTCTTCTTTGGTTTGGCGAGACAGAGCGGTGAAGCCAAGGGTATGCATTTTCTACG
Organism: Salmo salar; assembly: GCF_905237065.1. Lineage (NCBI taxonomy): Eukaryota > Metazoa > Chordata > Actinopteri > Salmoniformes > Salmonidae > Salmo > Salmo salar. The sequence continues at coordinate 16,154,788 of NC_059446.1, read as the reverse complement.
GCTTTTGGATTGGTGATTGACCTCTGTGATGGGGGAGATGCGGGAGCGGACTACGGAGTTTTATACTGAGTTGTATAGTGCAGAACTGTGTAATCCTGTGTGTGCTCAGGTTTTGTTTGCAGAATTCCTTAAGCTCTCTCTGGCACAGAGGAATGAAATTGACATTTCCCTGTTGTCCCATGAACTCACAGAGGCCGTAACTAAGATGTCCCCCGGGCGTGCACCGGGGATCGATGGACCTCCAGTGGAGTTTTATTGAAAATTCTGGGGAATAATTGGACTAGACTTCTTTTGCGTGTTGCGTGAGTGTGTCAGTGTAGGAGAGTTGCCGATGAGCTGCCGTCGGGCGACTCTGACTCTCCTGCCCAAAAAAGGGGACTTGTGTGAACTTAAGTACTGGAGGCGTGTGGCATTGCTCTGTGCGGACTAAAGGTCCTCGCTAACAGACTGAAGTCCCATCTGGACTCTGTAGTAAACAAGGACCAGACATATTGTGTACTGGGACGCTCAATCACGGACAACCTGTTCTTAATCGAGAGTTTCTAATGTGAACTTTGGACTGGTCTCTTTAGATCAAGAGAAGGCTTTTGATAGAGTGGACCATGTGTATCTGTTTAACGTGATGTCTGTGTTTGGGGAGAGGTTTTTGACCTGTGTGAAGATGTTGTATGCTGGGGCGTCATGTCTGGTCAAGGTGGGAGGGGGGCTCAGTAGGCCAGTCTGGGTGAGGTGGGGCATTACACAAGGATGCCCTCTATCGGGGCAGTTATATACACTAGCCATTTAGCCTTTTTTGGGCCTGCTATGCAGGAGACTGCAGGGAGTGTGCTGGACAGGCATGGGTGTGTTGACAGGCATAGCAGTGTCAGCGTATGCAGATGACGTTTCTGTGATGGTCAGGGATGGGCAGGATATGCAGGCACTAGAAAATAGTCTGAAGGTGGACGAGGGAGCTTTGTCAGCTAAGGTGAACTGGGGCAACAGCAAAGCTCTGTTATGTTGGGCAAAGAGGGATAGGCAGCTGCTAAGGCTCACATGAGAAGGGTTTTTAGAGCCTGGGCTGTGGGTGTGGGAGGAGCCTATCTTCCACAACCCAGCCATCCTTTTGAGATGGGTTCAGTCGGCCACCCTGCAGAGGTGACTGATGGCAGCGGGTTTAGTAAGGCTGGGTGACCTGCGACTGCTGGGAGAGGAGGTCCAGGAGGCACTGTCTGAGCCGGTAAGGGGGGTGTTTGAGCAGCCAAAGGGGGAGGGGCCACCAATGACTCCGCCACTGCAGGTGACGGCAGAAACTGGGGACTGGCAAGGGGTTCTGGAGGACTTGTCAGGTTTTAACACTCTGAGCCTAGGGGAGTTTGAAGGGGAGGGAGGTAAAGCCCTCTGCAACCGCTGCATTAAGGTAAGGAACATTAGGAATGAAGGCACATCAGTGGCGGGGGGTATGTGGGGAGGAGAGTATGGTGGGTTTTAGATGGAGGGGGCTCTACAAACCCCCAGCACCAAAGAGGTCAGGGGACCTCCAGTGGAGGGTTCTACATGGAGCCCTGGTCACTAACAGCTGGTTGGCACGGGTTGAACAGGGAGAAGGACAGGGGTGTCCTTTCTGTGCCATTAATGTCTATGTTGGAATGTCTGTGTGAGAAGTTGGGGGTGGGTTTTTCTGTCGGGATGTTTATAATGGGGTACAGGTATTGAAATAAGGAGAAGGCCAAATGTGTGTTGTTGAATTTTCTGTTTGCTCAGGCAAAGTTGGCTGTATGGCTAACAAGGAGGAACAGGGTCAAAGGTGGAGGGATAACAGACCATTTACTATTATTTAAACTGATAGACCACATGATTGTTTACTGACCTCATGCCCCAATCACTCAATCAGGTCATGAGTCTCCATGCAATTGCCGCGAGGCCTATGGGTTTTCTCCGCCTCAAGTCTCCGAACGTGGAGGAGACAGCCACACCTACAGTGTTTGGAGTCCCGCACTCAGGCAAGCCTGAGACCTGGTAGTGTCAGCTAATGCTTAGTCACATGCCACTCCACTTCATGCTCCGAGAAGCATGGAAGAGAGCTCCCACCTTAACGTGTAGAGTCCCGTACTCAGGTGAACCTGATACCTGGTAGTACATAACCGCTAGACACCGGCCATCCCCATTTAATGTTCACTCTTGACGGGCCCAGTCAAAGCTGGCGTTTGATTCAAACCTTCGCGGTTTAGAGCTACCGAAGCATGCGGGGGACGCATTAATGGGATGGTTTCTGCGCGCCTTAGGGTGGAAGTGAGTTCTATAAAATGATAAAAAAGTGTGGAGATGTTTTAGGATATATGGTGTGTTGGCGGGCTTGTCTGTACAGCGGTGGAAGATGGGTTGGATATACGGTTGTGGAAATGGTGAGGTTTTTGGTTATTGTGATGTGTGGTGTTGTTTTTGCATCGTGTGGTAGAGAGAAAGGTGAGTATGCAGTGCTGCAGTACAGGGGATATTTGATGGTTTTTTATTGGGGGGGTGGGTTAATGAAATGAGAATGTATCATTAAAGAAAGACAACAATTTTAAAAAGTATCAGATTGGCTCAAGGAGTGTCAGGAGAGACATAGAGAACAAACTCTTAGCGGGAGTCATCATAATAGAGGCAGGAGGACAGGAGGAAACAGTGTCCGTAGAATCACTACTATGTTTAGAATAAAGCAAATACACAGGCTGTGAACTCCTGGACACAGACTAAGTATAATCCAGGACAGAAAAGCACTTCCTATTCTCCATTGTGCATGTTTTTAAATCCAGGACTAGGCTTAATCTGGGTCTGGGAATTATGTGTTGTTTAAGGCCTGAATAAGGGTGTAAACCCTACGTGTGTTTGAGAGAGTGCAGGTGCTTTGTGAGTACTCTAAAATGTGTCTATGATCAAGAGATAGAATCCATCAGGGGTGATAGCTTTTTCAAGTGGAGGTAAACAGTTTGACCTTTAGTGACCCCAAGCTAGCTGACCTCAGTCTATTAGGGCGGGCCATGGGGTAATGGACACTAACTGATTGATTGATTTATTACTCATGTAATCAGATTACTTATTGATGAGGAGGACTAGCCTAATCAATAACCTCTGATAGTATGCATAAGAACCATTAGCTTTGGTGTCTAGCAGACCTGGGTTCAAATATGAGTATTTCATTATTTGTTATTTAAATACGTATATTCTGTGTATGTCAGTATTTTTAAATACTGCTTACAAAAATACAAAATCAACTACTTCATTTGGAGGTTTTTGAAATAATTTTCTGTTAATTTCCTATAAATAGTCTACTATTAGAATTTAAAAAATATTTATTAGATATATTATTCCAAATATATTATTATTAATACTGGGTTGAAATGCATGGACCTGGGTTGAAATGCATGGACCTGGGTTGAAATGCATGGACCTTTGTTGAAGTACATGGACCTGGGTTGAATTGCATGGACCTTTGTTGAAATGCAAGGACCTGGGTTGAATTGCATGGACCTTTGTTGAAATCCATGGACCTGGGTTGAAATGCATGGACCTGGGTTGAAATGCATGGACCTTTGTTGAAATTCATGGACCTGGGTTGAAATGCATGGACCTTTGTTGAAATGCATGGACCTGGGTTGAAATGCATGGACCTGGGTTGAAATGCATGGACCTTTGTTGAAATGCATGGATCTGGGTTGAAATGCATGGACCTGGGTTGAAATGCATGGACCTGGGTTGAAATGCATGGACCTAGGTTGAAATGCATGGACCTGGGTTGAAATGCATGGACCTGGGTTGAAATGCATGTACCTGGGTTGAAATGCATGGACCTGGGTTGAAATGCATGGACCTGGCTTGAAATGCATGGACCTGGGTTGAAATGCATGTACCTGGGTTGAAATGCATGGACCTTTGTTGAAATGCATGGACCTGGGTTGAAATGCATGGACCTGGGTTGAAATGCATGGACCTGGGTTGAAATGCATGGACCTGGGTTGAAATGCATGGGATTATTTATTTATATACGTTCTAATATTCAACTAATTATATCAGAATACTTACTTTGAAATATACGTGAAAGTAATTGAAATAATTTAAATAGTACTTGATCCTAAATCAGCTCTCCTACTCTGAGATGCTTGATGCATACAGCCCCACACCAGGAGAGAGCTGTTTCAGACAATCCACTGTGTCCAGACAGAGAGAGATGATTAAAATTGATGACATGGTCTGGCCTGGCATTGGTCGTCTCTCTGTGTGAGACGTGGAGGAAGGGAGAAACACACTCACTTGCACACACACATACACACACAGGCTTTCCACACCACTATGACTATATGGTAGTGCCACCTGGGGACTGGAGGCAAAGACAGAGCTAAGCAAGGGCAAGGAAAGGACACACACCAACACAAACACACAGACACACACACGCTCACAGATGAGTATAGCGACCTTTTGCGAACACCTCTGAAATCTCTTGTCCCATAACATATCAAGGTAACCGCTAGTATGACTGTTTATATAGCAGACGGCAGAATTGATGGTACGTGGTGCCAAGCTAACAACCTCTCCCTCAACGTGATCAAGACAAAGGAAATGATTGTCGACTACAGGAAAAGGAGGACCAAACTCGCCCAAATTCTCATCAATGAGGCTGTAGTGGAGCAAGTTGAAAGCTTCAAGTTCCTTGTTGTTCACATCACCAACAAACTATCATGGCCCAAACACACCAAGACAGTCATGAAGAGGGAACAACTGTCACGTCCTGGCCAGTCTAAGGGTTAATTGGTATTGTAGTTTGGTCAGGACGTGGCAGAGGGTATTTGTTTTATGTGGTTAGGGGTGGTGTGTTTGTTGTAGGGCAGTTGATTTAGGTATTCCGGGGTTTTTGGGCACTGTTTGATTTTCATGTATTCTATGTTGAGTCTAGTGTGTCTGTTTCTATGTTTGGGTTCATTGGGGTTGGGACTCTCAATTGAAGGCAGGTGTTGTCTATTTGCCTTTGATTGAGAGTCCCATATATGAGGGTGTGTTTGTGTTTGTCTTTTGTGGGAGATTGTTTTTGCACTTCGTTAGTATAGCCTGCAAAACTGTCATTCGTCGTTCTTGTTGTTTTCTTGTTTTCTCGTGTTCAACGTTATTTAATAAATTAAGATGATGAGCACCAACTCTACTGCGTATTGGTCTACATTTTCAGCCGACGATTTCGCTATATCGTCAGAAGACGAAGACAGACGTGACAACAACAAAGCCTATTCCCCCTCAGGAGACTGAAAAGATTTGGCATGGGTCCTCAGATCCTCAAAGTTATACAGCTGCACCATCGAGAGCATCCTGACTGGTTGCATCACTGCCTGGTATGGCAACTGCTCGGCCTCAGACCGCAAGGCACTACAGAGAGTAATGTGTACGACCCAGTACATCTATAAAAGGTGGTGTCAGAGGAAGACCCTAAAAATTGTCAAAGACTCCAGCCACCCTAGTCATTGCCTCTCTCTCTGCTACCGCGTGGCAAGCAGTACCGGAGTGCCAAGTCTAGGTCCAAGAGGCTTCTTAACAGCTTCTACCCCTAAGCCATAAGACTCCTGAACAGCTAATCAAATGGCTACCCAGACTATTTGCATTGCCCCAACCCACCTCTTTTACGCTGCTGCTACTCTCTGTTTATTATCTACGCATAGTTACTTTAACTCTACCTACATGTACATATTACCTCGACTAACCGGTGCTCCTGCACATAGACTCTGTACCGGTACCCCCTGTATATAGCCTCGCTACAGTTATTTTACTACTGCTCTTTAATTATTTGTTATTTTTATTTTTTACTTATCTATTTTTTACTTAAAACTGCACAGTTGGTTATGGGCTTATAAGTAAGCATTTCATTGCTCCCAAACAAACTAGACAACTTCTTTGCTCGCTTTGAGGTCAATACAGTGCCAACGACACGGCCCGCTACCAAAACCTGCGGGCTCTCCTTCACTGCAGCCAACGTGAGTAAAGCATTTAAACATGTTAACCCTCGCAAGGCTGCCGGCCCAGACGGCATCCCTAGCCGCGTCCTCAGAGCACGCGCAGACCAGCTGACTGGTGTGTTTACGGACATATTCAATCAATCCTTATCCCAGGCTGCTGTTCCCACATGCTTCAAGAGGGCCACCATTGTTCCAGTTCCCAAGAAAGCTAAGGTAACTGAGCTAAATGACTGTCGCCCCGTAGCACTTACCTCCGTCATCATGAAGTGCTTTGAGAGACTAGTCAAGGATCATATCAATCGCAATCACACTGCACACTGCCCTAACCCATCTGGACAAGAGGAATACCTATGTAAGAATGTTGTTCATCGACTACAGTTCTCGACCCCGCCCTGTGTAATTGGGTCCTGGACTTCCTGACGGGCTGTCCCCAGGTGGTGAGGGTAGGAAACAACATCTCCAACCCGCTGATCTTCAACACTGGGGCCCCACAAGGGTGCGTGCTCAGCCCCCTTCTGTACTCCCTGTTCACCCATGACTGCGTGGCCATGCACGCCTCCAGCTCAATCATCGAGTTTGCAGACGACACTACAGTGGTAGGCTTGATTACCAACAACGACGAGACGGCCTACAGGGAGGAGGTGAGGGCCCTCGGAGTGTGGTGTCAGGAAAATAACCTCACACTCAACGTCAACAAAACAAAGGAGATGATCATGGACTTCAGGAAACAGCAGAGGGAGCACCCCCTCTATCCACATCGACGGGACAGTAGTGGAGAAGGTGGAAAGTTTTAAGTTTCTCGGCGTAGACATCACAGACAAACTGAAATGGTCCACACACACAGACAGCGTGGTGATGAAGGTGCAACAATGCCTCTTCAACCTCAGGAGGCTGAAGAAATTCGGCTTGTCACCAAAAACTCTCACAAACTTTTACAGATGCACAATCGAGAGCATCGTGTTGGGCTGTATCACCGCCTGGTACGGCAACTGCTCCGCCCACAACCGGAAGGCTCTCCAGAGGGTAGTGAGGTCTGCACAACGCATCACTGGGGGCAAACTACCTGCTTTCCAGGACACCTACAACACCCGATGTCACAGGAAGGCCGAAAGATCATCAAGGACAACAACCACCCGAGCCACTGCCTGTTCACCCCATTATCATCCAGAAGGCGAGGTCAGTACAGGTGCATCAAAGCTGGCACCCGAGAGACTGAAAAACAGCTTCTATCTCAAGGCCATCAGACTGTTAAACTGACATCACTAACATTGAGTGGCTGCTACCAACATACTGACTCAATCTGTAGCCACTTTAATAATTAAAAATTGGATGTAATAAATGTATCACTAGTCACTAGTTTAAAGTGACTAGTGATACATTTATTACATCCAATTTTTAATTATTAAAGTGGCAGAGGGAGCACCCCCTCTTTATATAATGTTTACATACCCTACTCATCTCATATGTATATACTGTACTCTATACCATCTACTGCATCTTGCCTATGCCGTTTGGCCAGCTCTCAACCATATATATTTTTACGTACATATTCTTCAGATCAAATCAAATCAAATGTATTTATATAGCCCTTCGTACATCAGCTGATATCTCAAAGTGCTGTACAGAAACCCAGCCTAAAACCCCAAACAACAAGCAATGCATGTGAAAGAAGCACGGTGGCTAGGAAAAACTCCCTAGGAAAAACTCCCTAGAAAGGCCAAAACCTAGGAAGAAACCTAGAGAGGAACCAGGCTATGAGGGGTGGCCAGTCCTCTTCTGGCTGTGCCGGGTGGATATTATAACAGAACATGGTCAAGATGTTAAAATGTTCATAAATGACCAGCATGGTCAAATAATAATAATCATAGTAGTTGTCGAGGGTGCAACAAGCACGTCCGGTGAACAGGTCAGGGTTCCATAGCCGCAGGCAGAACAGTTGAAACTGGAGCAGCAGCACGGCCAGGTGGACTGGGGACAGCAAGGAGTCATCATGCCAGGTAGTCCTGAGGCATGGTCCTAGGGCTCAGGTCCTCCGAGAGAAAGAAAGAAAGAGAGAATTAGAGAGAGCATATTTAAATTCACACAGGACACCGGATAAGACAAGAGAAATACTCCAAATGTAACAGACTGACCCTAGCCCCCCGACACATAAACTACTGCAGCATAAATACTGGAGGCTGAGACAGGAGGGATCAGAAGACACTGTGGCCCCATCCGATGATATCCCCGGACAGGGCCAAACAGGCAGGATATAACCCCACCCACTTTGCCAAAGCACAGCCCCCACACCACTAGAGGGATGTCTCCAACCACCAACTTACCGTCCTAAGACAAGGCCGAGTATAGCCCACAAAGATCTCCGCCATAACACAACCCAAGGGGGGGGGGGCGCCAACCCAGACAGGAAGACCACGTCAGTGACTCAACCCACTCAAGTGACGCACCCCTCCCATGGACGGCATGGAAGAACACCAGTAAGCCAGTGACTCAGCCCCTGTAATAGGGTTAGAGGCAGAGAATCCCAGTGGAGAGAGGGGAACCGGCAAGGCAGAGACAGCAAGGGTGGTTCGTTGCTCCAGCCTTTCTGTTCACCTTCACACTCCTGGGCCAGACTATACTTAATCATAGGACCTACTGAAGAGATGAGTCTTCAGTAAAGACTTAAAGGTTGAGACTGAGTCTGCGTCTCTCACATGGGTAGGCAGACCATTCCATAAAAATTGAGCTCTATAGGAGAAAGCCCTACCTCCAGCCGTTTGCTTAGAAATTCTAGGGACAATTAGGAGGCCTGCGTCTTGTGACCGTAGCGTACGTGTAGGTATGTACGGCAGGACCAAATCGGAAAGATAGGTAGGAGCAAGCCCATGTAATGCTTTGTAGGTTAGCAGTAAAACCTTGAAATCAGCCCTTGCCTTAACAGGAAGCCAGTGTAGGGAGGCTAGCACTGGAGTAATATGATCAAATTTTTTGGTTCTAGTCAGGATTCTAGCAGCTGTGTTTAGCACTAACTGAAGTTTGTTTAGTGCTTTATCCGGGTAGCCGGAAAGTAGAGCATTGCAGTAGTCCAGCCTAGAAGTAACAAAAGCATGGATTAATGTTTCTGCATCATTTTTGGACAGAAAGTTTCTGATTTTCTTATTCATTCCTTTACACTTGTGTGTATAAGGTAGTTGTTGTGAAATTGTTAGATTACTTGTTAGATATTACTGCATGGTCGGAACTAGAAGTACAAGCTTTTCACTACATTCGCATTAACATCTGCTAACCATGTGTATGTGACAAATACATTTTGATTTGATTTGTATTTGGCGCATATGACAAGTAAAATTTGATTTGATTTGATATGATATGAGTTCCATGAAGATTGGAAGGTGCAGCCATTCTGTAGCAGCCTCCTGCTGTTCGGTTGGATAGCTGTCATTCTCTGTCTCATTTCAATACTCTGCTGCTAGCTAAAAGACAGCTGGTAACTGGGACCTTGCCTGAGGCATGCGTGTTTGTGTGTTTGTGTGTGTGTGTGTGAGAGAGAGAGAGAGAGAGAGAGAGATATACCCAGCCACCATTCTCCTTGTACACAGCAAATCAATCCGTAAGACCTGTCAGACCTACAGAGCAGTGGTGAGAGAATTTACAATACAAAGGGTAATATCATGGGAGATAGAGATAAGGCCAGATGGGATGAGGTAGGGTGAGATGGGGATAGGTAGGGTGAGATGGGGTGAGGTAGGGTGAGGTGGGGTGAGATGGGGTAAGGTGGGGTGAGGTGGGGTGAGATAGGGTAAGATGAGATGAGGTGAGATGGGGTGAGGTGGGTGAGGTGGGGTGAGGTAGGATGAGGTAGGGTGAGATGAGATAGGTGAGGTGAGATAGGATGAGGTAGGGTGAGAGGGTGAGTTGGGGTGAGGTAGGATGAGATGGGGTGAGATAGGGCGAGATAGGATGAGGTAGGGTGAGATGCGGTGAGATGTGGTGAGATAGGGTGAGGTAGGGTGAGATAGGATGAGGTGGGTGAGATGGGGTGAGGTAGGGTGAGGTAGGGTGAGATAGGATGAGGTGGGGTGAGGTGGGGTGAGATGGGGTGAGGTAGGATGGGGTGAGATGGGGTGAGGTAGGTTGGGATGGGGTGAAGTGGGGTGAGGTAGGATGAGCCAGGGTGAGATGGGGTGAGGTAGGTTGAGATGGGGTGAGGTGGGGTGAGGTAGGATGAGGCAGGGTGAGATGGGGTGAGGTAGGATGAGGCAGGGTGAGATGAAGTGAGGTGGGGTAAGGTAGGATGAGGCAGGGTGAGATGGAGTGAGGTAGGGTGAGGTGAGAGTTAGAAGGATGTGTGTGTTTCCTTTCCTCTGAATACAGCATCAGCTGCATTGTGCTGGGTCCTGCCCCCTCCTTCCAAATGCTCCCAATCGCCCCTATTTATTATACACACACAAGGCAAACATGTTCTCACAAAGCCACAGGCACACACACACACACACACACACACACACACACACACACACACACACACACACACACACACACACACACACACACACACACACACACACACACACAGAAATGTAGCAGACCTGTGAGTGGTGTTGCGGTGGAGTGTAAGTAAAGGCCAACCCCTCCCAAGTGTCTAACAGCTCAATCTAAGGAGGGATGCAGACAGTTCAAGGACAGCAGAGGAGAGAGTGAAGCACACACCAATGCAGTAGTGATAGAGGTGTTGGTTGACTCCTCTCCTCTCTCAGTGGTAGAGATCCAGCCATACACACAGAGATCACTGTCCCCTGTGTTCTGTTCCTACTCAATCACACAATACGCAGGCTCAATCTACACACACAAACACTACAGTTCTCCTCTCCTTTCCTCCACACCGATGGTGCTCTCCTCCTCTCTTCTCCTCTCCTCCTCCTCTTTCCTCCTCTCTCCTTCTCTCCTCCTCTCTCCTCCTCCTCTCTCCTTCCCCCCTCTCCTCCTCCTCTCCTCTTCCCTTCCTCCTCCTTTCCTCCTCCTCCTCTCCTCTCTCCTTCTCTCCTCCTCTCTCCTCCTCTCTCCTCCTCCTCTCTCCTTCCCCGTGCTCCTCCTCCACTCCTCTTCCCTTCCTCCACATTTCCTCCTCCTCCCTCCACCTCTCTCTTCCTCTCTCCTCCTCTCCTTCTCTCTCCACCTCCTCTTTCCTCCTCCTTTCCTCCTCCCCTCCTCTCTCCTCTCCTCATCCTCTCTCCTCCATTCCTCATACTCTCTCCTCCTCTCCTCCTCCACCTCTCCTCCTCCTCTCTCCTCCTCTCCTCATCCTCTCCTCATCTTTTCTTTAACATACAGTACAGTATCTGTCTTTTCTTCTCTTTCATATCATCCTCTTTATGCTTTCTTTCAGTCACTATGTTTCTTCTACCCACCTCCCTCCACCATCTCTCCATATTACAAACTCAGAATACTAATGCATTAGGCTGGAGACAATACAATTGGACACGTAATACTCTCCGGTAATGCCATGTCTGTGTGTTGTTAGCAGAGTTTTCCTATCTTGTTATTAGTTCACCATCTATCTGCACACACACACACACACACACACACACACACACACACACACACACACACACACACACACACACACACACACGTACACACACACACACGTACACACACACACACACACACATAAGCACACACACACACGCACGCACACACGCACACACACACACACACACACACACACGTACACACGCACACACACACACGCACACACACAGGTACACACACACACACACACATAAGCACACACTCCAAATGTCTGTGTGACTGTGTGGGTGTCATAATGTCTGTGTGAGTGTTGGGGGTGAGGGTTGTGTGTGTAGGAATCATGGTCTATCATTAAAGTGATCTGGGCATGTGCTGTCAGATACAGAGCCTTCAGAAAGTATTCATAGCCCTTGACTTATTCCACATTTTGTTGTGTTACAGATAGTATTCAAAATGGATTAAATAGATATTTCTTCTCACTCATCTCACCCACACATAGTAAAAATAATGACAAAGTGAAATCATGTTTTTAGAAATGTTTGCAAATTTATTGAACATGAAATACAATACTTTGAAGAAGCACCTTTGGCAGCTATTACAGGTGTGGGTCTTTCTGGGTAAGTCTGTAAGAGCTTTCCACACCTGGTTAAGTCTCTAAGATCATTCCACACCTGGGTAAGTCTCTAAGATCATTCCACACCTGGGTAAGTCTCTAAGATCATTCCACACCTGGGTAAGTCTCTAAGATCATTCCACACCTGGGTAAGTCTCTAAGATCATTCCACACCTGATTAAGTCTCTAAGAGCTTTCCACAGCCGGATTGTGCAACATTTGCCCTATATTATTTTCTAAATTGTTCCAGCTCTGTAAAAATGGTTGTTGATCATTGCGAGACAAATCTTTTCAGGTTTTGCCATAGATTTTCAAATAGATTTAAGTCAAAACTGTAACTAAGCCACTCTGGAAAATTCACTGCCTTCTTGGTAAGCAACTCTAGTGTCGATTTTGGCTGTGTTTGACGTTATTATCCTGCTGAAAGGTGAATTCATGTCCCAGTGTCTGGTGAAAAGCAGGCTGAACCAGGTTTTCCTCTAGGATTTTGCCTGTGCTTTGCTCCATTCTGTTTATTTTTTATCCTGAAAAACTCCCCAGTCCATAATGATCATAAGCATACCCATAACATGATGCAGCCACCAATATGCTTAAAAATTTGAAGCGTGGTACTCAGTAATGTGTTGTATTGGACGTGCCCCAAACATAACAAGTCTGACACCAACAGGCTCCTGAACAGCTTCTGTCCCCAAGCTATTAGACTGTTAAATAGCTAATAGAATTTCTACATGGACTATCTGATGTGACCCTTTGATTTGATTTTTGATTTTTATACTGACTATACACACACACACACACACACACACACACACACACACACACACACACACACACACACACACACACACACACACACACACACACACACACACACACACACACACACACACACACACACACACACACACGCCTCAAACATAACACTTTGTATTCAAGACAAAAAGGGAATTGCTTGCCACATTTTTTTTCAGTATTACTTTAGTGCCTTGTTGCAAACAGGATGCCCATTTGGGATGTTTTTATTCTGTACGGGCTTCCTTCTTTTCACAGTCAATTATGTTAGTATTGTGGAGTAACTACAATGTTGTTGATCCATCCTCAGTTTTCTCCTATCACAGCCATTCAACTCTGTAACTATTTGAAAGTCACCATTGGCGTCATAAAGTCATAAAGTCACCATTGGCCCTGAGCGGTTTCCTTCCTCTACGGCAACTTAGGAAGGACATCTGTATCTTTGTAGTCACAGGGTGTATTGATACACCATCCAAAGTGCAATAACTTCACCATGCTCCAAAGGATATTCAATGTCTGCTTTTTTTCCCCCCCATCTAAAAATAGAAGCCCTTTTTGCTAGACATTGGAAAAACTCCCTGATCTTTGTGGTTCAATCTGTGCTTAAAATTCATTGCTCGACTTGGGGACCTTACAGAAATTAGGGTGTGTGGGGTACAGAGGTGAGGTAGTCATTCACAAAGTGAGTCCACGCAACTTATTATGTGACTTGTTAAGCACATTTTTACTCCTGAACATATTTAGGCTTGCCATCACAAAGGGGTTGAATACTTATTGACTCAAGACATTTCAGCTTTTTATTTTTTATTCGTTTGTAAAAAGTTCTAACAAAAATAATTCCAATTTGACATTATGGGATATTGTGTGTAGGTCAGTAACAAAACATTTACACTTCATACATTTTAAATGCAGGCTGTAACACAACAAAATGTGGAAAAACACAAGTGGTGTAAATACTTTCTGAAGGCTCTGTATGACACCTACAGTAAGACCGTAACATGAGGAAATAAGGGCTGGGAATGGGATATAACAATGGAACTGGGATATAAGGATGAACCTGGGTAATAAGGATAAATGTAAATGTTCAGGAGCCTGTTGGTGTCAGACTTCTAACCTTTACACTAAACCCCCTAGAAATAGCATTTGACATTGTGGGGATTAACAAAATGTCCCCAGTTGGTCAATTTTTTGTTTGTTTACTATTCTTGTGGAGACTTCAGGTCACCACAATAATAGTTAAACACGTCCACGCACACACACACACACACACACACACAGACACACACAGACACACACACACAGACACACAGACACACAAAGGCATGCAAGCACACACACACGCACCACACAAACAGACAGAGTCTCTCTCTCACACAGACACAGGCAGAAAGGGTGATGGGATAAGTGCAGACACAGGTAGCCCAGGGAGGGTAGCTCTAGCTTGAGGTAGCAGAATGTTCGGTATGGTGGAAGAATAGAGAGGACAGGAGCAGAAGTGACAGAAGGGCTAGAGAGAACAGAGGAGCAGGAGACATGTGGAGGGAGAGAGAGTAGAGGGTATATAGCCTCAGGCTGTGGAGCGCTACAGCAACATCTCTCACATCAATCCTGGCAGCTGCTAATGTATCACAGATCTTGTATCTCAGCTCCATCCTCATATCTCAGCTCCATCCTCATATCCCAGCTCCATCCTCATATCTCAGCTCCATCCTCATATCTCAGCTCCATCCTCATATCCCAGCTCGATCCTCATATCCCAGCTCCATCCTCATATCTCAGCTCCATCCTCATATCTCAGCTCCATCCTCATATCTCAGCTCCATCCTTATATCTCAGCTCCATCCTCATATCTCAGCTCCATCCTTATATCTCAGCTCCATCCTAATATCTCAGCTCCATCCTTATATCTCAGCTCCATCCTCATATCTCAGCTCCATCCTCATATCTCAGCTCCATCCTCATATCCAAGCTCCATCCTCATATCCCAGCTCCATCCTCATATCCCAGCTCCATCCTCATATCTCAGCTCCATCCTCATATCCCAGCTCCATCCTCATATCCCAGCTCCATCCTCATATCCCAGCTCCATCCTCATATCCCAGCTCCATCCTCATATCTCAGCTCCATCCTCATATCCCAGCTCCATCCTCATATCCCAGCTCCATCCTCATATCTCAGCTCCATCCTCATATCCCAGCTCCATCCTCATATCCCAGCTCCATCCTCATATCCCAGCTCCATCCTCATATCCCAGCTCCATCCTCATATCTCAGCTCCATCCTCATATCTCAGCTCCATCCTCATATCTCAGCTCCATCCTCATATCCCAGCTCCATCTGCATATCTCAGCTCCATCCTCATATCCCAGCTCCATCCTCATATCCCAGCTCTATCCTCATATCCCAGCTCTATCCTCATATCTCAGCTCCATCCTCATATCCCAGTTTTGTTTGTGTGTGTGTGTGTGTGTGTGTGTGTGTGTGTGTGTGTGTGTGTGTGTGTGTGTGTGTGTGTGTGTGTGTGTGTGTGTGTGTGTGTGTGTGTGTGTGTGTGTGTGTGTGTGTGTGTGTGTGTGTGTGTGCGTGGACGTGTTTAACTATTATTGTGGTTAAGAATAGTAAACAAGAATAGTAAACAAACAAAAACTGGGGACAATTGTTGGACCCCACAATGTCAAATGCTATTTCTAGGGAGTTTAGGGTTAAGGTTAGAATTAGTGTTAGAGTTAGGTTTAGGGTTAGGAGCTAGGGTTAGGTTTAGGGTTAGGAGCTAGGGTTAGGTTTAGGGTTAGGAGATAGGGTTAGGTTGAGGGTTAGGAGCTAGGGTTAGCTTTAGGGTTAGGAGATAGGGTTAGGTTGAGGGTTAGGAGCTAGGGTTAGGTTTAGGAGCTAGGGTTTGGTTTAGGGTTAGGAGCACGGGTTAGGTTTATGTTAGGAGCTAGGGTTCGTTTTATGGTTAGGGTAAGGAGCTAAGGTCAGGTTTATGGTTAGGGTAAGGAGCTAGGGTTAGGTTTAGGGTTAAGGTTAGGGTAAGAGTATGGGTTACTGTTAGGTTTAGGGTTAGGGGTTAGGGAAAATAGGATTTTGAATTGGACTGAATAGTATGTCCCCACAAGGTTAGCTGTACAACACTGTATGTATGTGTGTGTGTGTGTGTGTGTGTGTGTGTGTGTGTGTGTGTGTGTGTGTGTGTGTGTGTGTGTGTGTGTGTGTGTGTGTGTGTGTGTGTGTGTGTGTGTGTGTGTGTGTGTGTGTGTGTGTGTGTGTTATTGCTTGCCTCTGTGTACATTTCTCTAGGCAGTGTAAAAATAATTTTCTGAGGAAAGAATTTCCTTTTTTTTACTGCAGTATTCAGGTTATTTCAGATTGATTCTCCTTGAGTTCCTTCCTTGAATCATATTGCTGCATTTTGTAAAGGATGTTTGTGCCCTCTGTTTGTTCATGAGCATGTGCATGAGCGTGTGTGTGTGTTCATGTGCATGTGTGTGTTCATATGCATGTGTGTTTGTGTTTCCATGAATGTGTGTGAGTGTGTTTATGTGCGTGTGTATGAGTGAGTGTGTGTGTGTGTGTGTTTATATCCATGTCTGTGAGTGTATGTGTATGTGTGTGTGTGTGTGTTTATATGCGTGTGTGTGTGTGTGTGTGTGTGTGTGTGTGTGTGTGTGTGTGTGTGTGTGTGTGTGTGTGTGTGTTTTATATGCATGCTTGTGCATTTATGCGCATGTGTGTTTATATGCATGTGTTTGTGTGTTTATATGCATGTGTGTGTGTGTATATATATATACACATGTCTGTGAGTGTGTGTGTGTGTTTGTTTGTTTATATGCGTGTGTGTATGTGTGTGTGTTTATTCTTTTTGTGTGTGTGTGTGTGTGTGTGTGTGTGTGTGTGTGTGTGTGTGTGTGTGTGTGTGTGTGTGTGAGTGTATGTGTGTGCCATTTAGAAAACTCCATCTTGTTCATCATTATATTCTAGCCTGTATAGGGAGCAGCAATGTATTGAGTGGTGAAAGCTTTTAATCTGTCCAACGACATGGTAACAGCAGAAATAACCAGCCAGGTCACCTGTGATACAAGTCAGTGTGCAACGTCAATCCAGGTCTGGTGCAAAAGGTTATGAGAGAAAGTTGTTT
This sequence comes from Salmo salar, assembly GCF_905237065.1. Taxonomy (NCBI): domain Eukaryota; kingdom Metazoa; phylum Chordata; class Actinopteri; order Salmoniformes; family Salmonidae; genus Salmo; species Salmo salar. The sequence continues at coordinate 16,137,781 of NC_059446.1, read as the reverse complement.
TTGATATTTTTGTTTTAAGCCTATCCCAAAACTTAATCCTTCCTTAACCATTCAGAGTTAATGCCTAATCTTAACACTAACCTTAAAATTAGAAGTTAATTCCTAAACTTGATCTTAAACACTTTGAAATGTGACGTGTGTGTGTGTGTGTGTGTGTGTGTGTGTGTGTGTGTGTGTGTGTGTGTGTGTGTGTGTGTGTGTGTGTGTGTGTGTGTGTGTGTGTGTGTGTGTGTGTGTGTGTGTGTGTGTGTGTGTGTTTGAGGAACAACTTCTGAATTTGACGTTTTAAAAACGTGGATTAATGTCTAATTCTGAGACTGAGAGCTTGTTGCAAATAACAGGATCCATGTTGATTCCACAAAGACCGGCTGACATTTTGTTATTCAAAAGCAATTTCTTGCAGAGTGAGACAGATGGCCAATTCATGAGATTATTTCACAAAGACACGCTATTCATCAAACCTTCCATTGATCTCTGAGAGGGAGGGAGGCTGGGTTTGGAAGAGAAAAGTACTCATGTAAAGGGTGTCCCCAACAGGTCTGTTCTGGTTACATCTCTAGCTTTGATGAGGTGTAGATAGTATCTGAACGATGTGATGATCAAGACTTTCTGGAGATATGAACTACATCATAGATTACATTCAAAGGTTGAAATTTCCTTTCAATTTCCCTGTTGTTCACTTTGAGTAGAAATAGTGAAAATTGTTAAAAGTGTTCGTCACTAAATCCGGCGAGAACGAGGAATATGAAAACATGTCAAACTGGAGCTGGTCTGAGTGGATGGCTGTGCCCTCACCTTCTACTAACTTCTGTTGATTCAATAAGATCTGCCCACTATAGTGTTCTGTCAGAACTTCATGTTCAGGCCCTTTGTCACCACAACATACACGAACACAGCTGCCTCCAATAGGATAAAGTTTATATAAGTATGGTCTACCGTAAAGCTTATTTTGTATTCTTTTGTTTTGGTAAGACTGAAAACAAATAAATATGTAAAGTCATATCACATAAAATACTTAGTAACCAGATAGACAGTGTCGTGTCTTTGGCTATGCCGGATTGAGTGATATGACATGCTAACCTATAAAATTCTTTCTCTAATTAATATTACCTGATTAAGCTAATCATGTAAATGTAATTAACTAGAAAGTCGGGGCACCACGGAAGAACGTTTATAGAGCTGTTATCTTCCGAATAAACTCTTAAAATACTTAGTAATACTTTACATCGATAGCAGTCAATATTAACCCTTATCTTATTTTCAGTCTCATAATGAAAGTTGTAAATTCTTGGCTATCTTCACGAACCCTGGCTAACAAGTTGAATCAGCAATACCAAATTGGGTTTAATTAGTTATTTACTAAATACCTAAACTAATCACACAGAATTACATATACACAGAATAAAATGATGTCATACAGAAAACGTCCTGGTGGACGGAACCTGTATGATGGCTGGTTACACAAAGGAAAGGGGGTTGGGCTTGAATGAAAGAGCGCGAAGACTTAGGAACGAAGAAACAGCAGCTATGCTATCGTAAATACATTATCTTATGCATTACTAAATTACCGCCCATTTGGAAAAGGAAAACGCAATAAATATTTACTCTGAGCTGCGCTTCGGTATATTGGTCGTAGATGCTGGCCGTGTTGGCCAACAGATCTTCCTGTCCTCGGAAGAATGTCAATGGTGGTAAAGTGGATACGTGGTGGTATCTTCGTCTGGTTGTTAGACTGGATCCGTCTTCCGTCCTTTCCTAGCCCACGTCTACAGCAGCCGCTGCTAACTCAACGGCTAGGAAGTATCACTTCTGTAGTGAATAAGCTCAAAGTTCATACCATTCGCCACCAAAGCTCACGCCGAGGTTGGCTTAGTTCTGTACTTGACATGTGTGTCCTTCTAACGTAGAGGCTGCAGACCTCACGTACTGGGACAACCTGGTTATCTTTTCGTCAAAGGCTTATATAGTGGAGAGGGGGAAGGATGTGTTTCATCGTTTATAACCCCTCCTCTTCACAGGGGTGGGCCACTGATCAAGCAGGGCACTTTCCTTATGAAAACCCAAATCTCTCATTTGGAAGCTAAAATTACATTTCATCTCCCAACAAACAATTTCAATATCAAACATTTCAATTGCATAACAATTCCATGTTACTCTGATAACTAGAGGGTGTATACTTTCTCAGGTACAGTTTATGTCGTCCTGTCATCAGTCATAATGTCTCAGATGACAACCGAACTGACATACATACTCATTACGTTCCCAAGCATATTTCCAACTGGTTTTATTACCAAAATATGGTTCCTTTTCCCCATTTGTTTGATGTTCCCAGACTCTCTATATTTAACACAGGCTATTCAAGTCCTTCAGTAGGGTCAGAGAGGGGAAGGGAGAAAGGTATTTATGGGGGGGGGTCATAAACCTTACCCACAGGCCAACGTCATGACAACAGTGACCTTCAAGTGTCTATTTAGCACAACGTGGCAGTAAGCCAGTAGTATACAATAATGTATTTCTTTTGCAGAATTTATCCCAGTGTTTATGAATTCACCCCAGCTACTGGAGAGGAGAAGGAGGCATCCTTAATACGCAAACATAGAGCCTTAATTTAACTAAAGTGATCAGATTTATGCATTTAGAATAATGAACATCAGCATTCATTACCCCTCCACAGGGTAACACACACACGCACGCGCACACACACAAGCACACACACAGAGCTAATGTCAATTTAAAACTGCTTCAACATTCCAATGGGGGGAAGGAGGGAAAAGCAGGGAGGGAGGGAGTGAGGGAGGGGTGTGAGAGTAAAACTATAAGCGATGGCAACATAGATGTTTTGTCCAGTTTTGGGTAGGGTGGGCTTAGCGTGAGAAAACTCTCTCCACCTCCATTGTTCAGTGACCAACTCCCATTTCCATTTGCCAAAAACTACCACCAACCCCTCTTTCTTCATGCCTCCAATAATACCCAAAGCCACCCTCCTCCTTGTCCCATATCCCTCCAACATTTCCCAAATCCCTCGGAAGGGAACATGTTTCCCTCATCACTCAGCAGGGGACATGTTTCCCCAGCACTCAACAGGGGACTTGTTTCCCCCAGCACTCAACAGGGGACATGTTTCCCCCAGCTCTCAACAGGGGACATGTTTCCCCCAGCACTCAACAGGGGACATGTTTCCCCCAGCACTCAACAGGGGACATGTTTCCCCCAGCACTCAGCAGGGTAAATGTTTCCTCCATCCCTCAGCAGGAGACTTGTTTCCCCCAGCATTCAGCAGAGGACATGTTTCCCCCATCTCTCAACAGAGGACATGTTTCCCCCAGCACTCAGCAGGAGACTTGTTTCCCCCATCTCTCAACAGAGGACATGTTTCCCCCAGCACTCAGCAGGGGACATGTTTCCCCCAGCACTCAGCAGGAGACTTGTTTCCCCCATCTCTCAACAGGGGACATGTTTCCCCCAGCACTCAGCAGGAGACTTGTTTCCCCCAGCACTCAGCAGGGGACATGTTTCCCCCATCTCTCAACAGGGGACATGTTTCCCCCAGCACTGTGTCCATTTGGGTTAGTTAGTGTTCCAGTTACAGTAGTGAACAAGTATTATACACACACTTATACACACACACACACACATATGTACAAACACTAATACATATACACACACACACACACACACAGTGCCAGCACTTCACGGCACATGAATAAGATGTTTGCCCTCTTTATTTTCCTGTTGACTACTAAGTGGCCCCGCTAATGCTTCTGCGTGTTTGAACCTCATGAACTAAGAGGCGCACTACCTACTATTCTTTCTGCTCTACCTGGCTTCTGCTCTATGCTCTAGGGCACAGGGACACAGCTGAAGAAGTGGCCCCTGGAGCAATGCATTACAGACACACTACATGGGGCAGTTTCGACCTCAGAGTGCCCTGGACTGACACATCATTTTCCCATGCGTGGACACACTAAAGAGGGCCCCTGGTGATATAATTTCCACCCAAACAAGCATGTCAACATAATGGCTAATATTACCATGTATCAAAGAGGTCTTCTGCTCACGACCTTGCTCCTCGCTGACTTTCATCCTTAGCCTTTTAGATACAGTAGAGCAAGTTGACTGACCTAAGAAAAAAAGGAAAGAGAGAGAGAGACAGAGAGAGAGAGGCAGAGAGAGACAGAGAGACAGAGAGACAAAGAGACAGAGAGACAGAGGAAGAGAGACAGAGACAGACAGACAGACAGACAGACAGACAGACAGACAGACAGACAGACAGACAGACAGACAGACAGACAGACAGACAGACAGACAGACAGACAGACAGACAGACAGACAGACAGACAGACAGACAGACAGACAGACAGACAGACAGACAGACAGACAGACAGACAGACAGACAGAGAAAGAGACAGAGAGACAGACAGACAGAGAGAGAGACAGAGAGAGACAGAGACAGAGAGAGAGAGACAGAGAGAGACAGAGAGAGACAAAGAGTTCTTCTGAAAACATGTAGAATTATATTTGGATAAATGTAGATAAACTTGCTTTTTTTTCACAAGGACTTTTACAGGATACTAAACTCAACATCAAAACCGTCAATCCAAATCACAATTCCATACCTAATATCTTGATTTTGGACAAAATTACCTGAATGGACTATTACTACCAAGGACTATCAAGAAGAAAAAAACTTCTAACATACCAAAACCTGCAGAAGATACACAGCGGAACCTGGAAATACCATCCAACACAACACTGATATTCAGTAATGTTCAGTCTGAACCTACTTCTGAAGGAAAAGTAAAAAACAATCATCTCTAGGTCATTTTGTTATATAAAGCTTTAAAAAAGAATGCTACTAAACTACCAAGCTGCTAGGAAATAGTAGGACAAATTACTTTGGCACTGTTGGAAGATTTGGCGATTGGAAGAATTCCATTCCAGAAAAGAGCCGTTAAATTATACAACCACTTAAAAGGAAGCGATTCCCAAACCTTCCATAAGAAAGCCATCACCAACAGAGAAATAAACCTGGAGAGTCCCCTAAACAAGCTGGTCCTCGGGCTCTGTTCACAAACACAAACAGACCCCACAGAGCCCCAGGACAGCAACACAGTTAGACCCAACCAAATCATGCGAAAACAAAAGATAATTACTTGACACATTGGAAAGAATTTTCTGAAAAACAGAGCAAACTAGAATGCTATTTGGCCCTAAACAGAGAGTACACAGTGGCAGAATACCTGACCACTGTGACTGACCCAACATTAAGGAAATATTTGACTATGTACAGACTCAGTGAGCATAGCCTTGCTATTGAGAAAGGCCACAGAAGGCTCTCAAGATAAGACAGGCTATGTACACACCGCCCACAAAATGAGGTGGAAACTGAGCTGCACTTCCTAACCTCCTGCCAAATGTATGACCATATTAGAGACACATACTTTCCTCAGATTACACAGACCCACAAACAATTCGAAAACAAATCCAATTTTGATAAACTCCCATATCTATTGGATGAAATACCACAGTGTGCCATCACAGCAGCATTATTTCTGACCTGTTGCCACAAGAAAAGGGCTAGCAGCTGAATGACTGGTGTACCATACAGCTGCTATCCTTGGTGCTAAATGACTGGTGTAACATACAGCTGCTATCCATGGTGCTGAATGACTGGTGTACCATACAGCTGCTATCCATGGTGCTGAATGACTGGTGTACCATACAGCTGCTATCCATGGTGCTGAATGACTGGTGTACCATACAGCTGCTATCCATAGTGCTGAATGGCTGGTGTACCATACAGCTGCTATCCTTGGTGCTGAATGACTGGTGTAACATACAGCTGCTATCCATGGTGCTGAATGACTGGTGTACCATACAGCTGCTATCCATGGTGCTGAATGACTGGTGTACCATACAGCTGCTATCCATGGTGCTGAATGGCTGGTGTACCATACAGCTGCTACCCATGGTGCTGAATGACTGGTGTACCATACAGCTGCTATCCATGGTGCTGAATGACTGGTGTACCATACAGCTGCTATTCATAGTGCTGAATGGCTGGTGTACCATACAGCTGCTATCCTTGGTGCTGAATGTCTGGTGTACCATAATGCTGCTATCCATGGTGCTGATCTCTTTCTTTCTGTTGGTACTGCAGGGATCACAGTTTGGCAAGGGAACAGGGAGACAGGGATCAGCACCTTAGCCAGCTCCTGTAGCGCTGATGCGCTGTGATACTAATGATGATACATGCAGGGCAGTGTGAGTCCATCCTAACCATTTGGGTCATGGTTATAGCAGTGTGTTCTCACTCATAATGACAGTCTGAGAGTCAAAGAGTCTCCTACTTAATATGATTTTACTGAATAACTTCATCTGCCTGCCAACTCAGCAATGTGAGACAAATTTCAAACCAGGACCTCGGAAAGCAGTGTGTGTGTGTGTGTGTGTGTGTGTGTGTGTGTGTGCTCTAAGTTGGGGGGTAACGATGGATTCAAAGGAACCCTTTGAGGTATTTTTATGTTCCTTTGCTGCTCTCTTTGCCAGTTTCCTATATAGGTCACAGACTGCTCTCGCTCTCACACACACAGCTATTTGCACTGGGTAATACACTTTCGGACTCTTACATGTGTACTGGGCAAGCTATGACTGATGTTAAATGCCAGGGCTAGTTTTCCAGTCAGTCTCTCTCTCTCTCTCTCTCTCTCTCTCTCTCTCTCTCTCTCTCTCTCTCTCTCTCTCTCTCTCTCTCTCTCTCTCTCTCTCTCTCTCTCTCTCTCTCTCTCTCTCTCTCTCTCTCTCTCTCTCTCTCTCTCTCTCTCTCTCTCTCTCCTATGTGTCCCTCTGATTCTGTCTCTCCATGTCTTTTCTGAGGATAAAAGTTACCACTTTATTCCCTGTGTAGCAAGACACATGTAGCGTCACTGTCCAAATGCTAGCTAGCCAGTTAGCTGTGTGTGGACACAGCTAACACCCACAAGAATAGTAAACGAACAACGTTTTTACCAATTTACATTTTGTTAGTCCCCACAAGGTCAAACGCTATTTTTTTCCAGGTGGTTTAGAGTTAAGGTTAGAATTCGTGTTATGGTTAGAATTAGGTTCAGGGTTAGGGTTAGGAATTAGGGTTTGGTTTAGGGTTAGGGGCTAGGGTTAGGGTTAAGGTTGGGTTTTTGGGTTAGGGTACGGATACAGGTTAGGGTACAGGTTAGGTTTAGGGTTAGGGGTTAGGGAAAATAGGGTTTTGAAAGGGACTGAATTGTGTGTCCCCACAAGGTTAGTTGTACAAGACTGTGTGTGTGTGTGTGTGTGTGTGTGTGTGTGTGTGTGTGTGTGTGTGTGTGTGTGTGTGTGTGTGTGTGTGTGTGTGTGTGTGTGTGTGTGTGTGTGTGTAACCTCAGCCGTTCTGAAACCTACAGAAGTACAGTTAGTACTAGGATTCAGAAGCATCTAGACCATTGCTGTCCAGGACGTCGATCGCAATCTTCTTTCTAGTAGACCGCATTAAAGTTTCAAAATGTATGCACTCAAAATATTTATCTTGCCAGTTCACAGCATTACCATCGAGTCTGCTTAAAAATAATGAGGTCCACCGATCTGAAGCACCGTATGCTTTGCTTACAGGTTAGCTTCTTTGTTGAATATTACTGCACAGACAAAATACAAAAAAAACTGCTTGATTGACATAAAATTGGACCAACCCGCGGCACTATAGTTGCTACATTTGTCGCTACCATAGCAACTGTCTGCAGTTAGTATGTTTACATTTCCACTCTTGAGAGACCTGCAACAGACCTGAAACAGAATCATCTTTGTTTTTCCAGTGGTTGTTTTTTTCTATGAAGTTGCGGTTACATTTTTAATATGAGTGCTGGACCAAGCAGCAAGAACTTTCACTTTCACATTGAGTGGGAGGAAGATTATTTTTTCCCCACTACAAATTCAAAATCTGTGTGTCTGATCTACCATTCAAATGTAGCTCTTGCTAAGAAGGGAAATGTCGAGAGGCATTTCAAAACAGTTCACAAGAAATATGAAAGTGACTTTCCAGCTAAAGGTGAACTACGTAAAAGAAAAGTTGAAAAGTTGAAGTCTCAACCTGCTGCCCAACAATCAATCTTTAGAAGGCCCAGCTCAACATCAAAGACAGCCACTATCACATCATTTCGGGTGAGTCGCATACTAGCAAAGCACAAGGCACCGTTCCAGGATGGAGAAATGGTAAAATAGGCATTTTTAGAGGCAGCAGAATCAAGCTGGACACCTGCTTGAGGCTGGCAATCAGCAGCTACAACCCAGACCATGCTAAGCTAACTGACAGCATGCGGGGGGGGGGGGGTAGACCGCATTGGGAAGAGGGTGGAAAAAGTAGATCCTATGTAACTAAAGTCTGGGCAGCCGTGATCTAGACTGTTCTGGGTCACGGTGCTTCTTGGGTGTTGTCGTTGTTGGCAAAGTGTCTCTGGGTCGGGCACACATTTAAACATATAAAGAGCATATGAAATGGTTCATACTGCAGAGACTTACAATGCCATCCATACAAAGCCATGAAGTTCTATTTACCATCAAATCTACGTCTACTCTCATAACAGAAAATCCTTCCGACAAAACGACGGTTGAGTGTGCCGTGTACGATTACCTGGACAGAACAAAAAGGCCATACTGTATTATATGGTACAAGATAACGTCTGCTCTCGCGAATGGCAGTCAGACAGAGGTTGTCTACTGTGTGTTTCTATCTGCTCAGTTCCAAAATAGGATTTCAACCTTGTTAGTGTTTTCCTCTGTTAGACATATCTGACTAGATCAATGGGCCAGCTCGTGTCTCTCTCTCTCTCTCTCTCTCTCTCTCTCTCTCTCCTCCCTCCCTCCCTCCCTCTCTCTCTCTCTCTCTCTCTCTCTCTCTGTCTCTCTCTCCTAAATTTCAAACAACAAAAGACCTGAGAGCACAACTTCACTCGAGGGACAACATCACACACAACACATGAAAAACAACACAATACAATGCACAACACAAAACACCTTCATTTGCATTTTCATTTAATTTTCTTTTGGCCCGTAGCGCCTGTGTACCAAATCAATCTTTCTAACTCCATTTCCAATATATTAAAGGGAGACGGTAGAAAAGAATAAAGGGGAAATATTGATTGTCTGAGCGTTCATTGTGTCTGCTCGCAGATTGCACACTTCATATGAATTAAATTATATTGCTGTTTGTTGTGATTTTTTTTATTTTTTTGTGTGTTTTTCTGTGGTAGAGAATGATGATGGTAATTTCATGTGGCGTAGGAGTGACTGTCATGGAATGGTGGTTAAAACTCGATGTCCATCTGTCACAGTCAGGGTGCCTTGATTGGCTCTTGTTGGCGTTCTAATGGTGTTGATTGGTTGGTATTAGATTCTAATGATGATGATTGGCTGGTGTTAGATTCTAATGATGATGATTGGCTGATGTTGGGTTTTAATGACATTGCCGTGCTAGATTAGGAGAAACTGTTGGGATTTCCCTATCATTGTTTTTTTTCTAGAGGATAGAAAGATAGAGAACACAAACTTAATGTGGGGGTCTACTAGGCAGTCAGCTGTCTGTCTCTAGAGTAGAGTGGATGATGGAAGGTGACACGCACCATTTCATAACCAAGCTGCTCTGCAATCTCTGTCTTTTCTCTTACAGCAGTCACACACACACACACACACACACACACACACACACACACACACACACACACACACACACACACACACACACACACACACACGTACACGACATCTTACTGAAAATATCTATTTCCATGAGGGTAGATCCAATAAACCAAGCCACACACTCATACTTAGGCACGCAATCACACACTCAGCAAGATACACACACACAGACAGTTAAACATGAAAATGTCCATCCTCATATTGAACCCTTCAGGTGTGTGTCTGTTCAGTATGCATGACCACAATGTATTCTGATGTCACTAATCAATGTCATTCTGACTTCATCTTCTGCATATCAATGGTTAAATGAGACACAGAGGAGTGCTACCCAGAATGGCAAGAGGTAGTGACCTTTTACTGCAGTGGGTTAATCAGGGTCACACAGAGTTTTTCTTGGTAGTCTTAAATAAATCTACTTTGAAACAAAAGTATACACTTCACACACATGGTTATAGGCTTACCACACCTTTACCATGTCAGATACGAAGTTGGAATGTATTACATTTGGAGTTTGCATCCCAATATTACACTTTATATAGAACAGAAGACTGAAATATAGCAAAACTGTTTGACATAGAAACACTGGATTTTCAAATATTTGTATTTTTTTTAAATCATGTTTATTAATGATGGAAAAGGAAAATTATGAATAACATTCCACCCATGAGGCCACTAGTGGGTGATTTGGTCATTTGACTGCAGTAAAGGGATCTATGTTCAGTGGGCTAGTATGCTCTTGAGTCACATGTGACTTGGGTTTGATTCCTGTTCTGTCACAGTTATTTATAGTCCACTGGCAGAGAGTTTTCCTGTTTGACTGACACCTCGTATCTCCTACCAGGGACTGACTGACTGTCACTCTCTTTCTCACACACACCTGTCTGTTAGCCAGACATTCACCACTGTACACTCTAGTATACAGACAGTGGTAATCTTCATCCTAGACATCTTATTGCCTATACAGAACCCTATGGGCCCAGGTCAAAAGTAGTGCGCTATAAAGGGAACATTGTGCTAGTTGGGATGCAGACCTAGTTTTGGTGCCAGTCCTGTGAGAGTGGAGGAATCCACAGACAGCTGTTTTTTCATATCAGCTAATATGATGTCTGCTGTGTGTCTGTCTGTCACTACTACATGGATTGTACATTCATTGAGATCATGCAAATAAGACAAGGCTTCATTTACTTAATCATCGTTTTTTTCCTTCCTCCTTGCATCTGGCCCTCCTTCTCTTTCCCGGCATAGTTTTGAGTGATGGATGTGTAATTTCTCTTTGTTCATTCCTGGCAGACTTGTTCGGTGTGTGTGTGTGTGTGTGAGTGAGACTGGTGGGAGTGTTTGACAGTGTTTTGTCACGTCTTACTTCTCAACTTGAGATTAATTGAAGTTATCATGTAGGAGTGTTGCTCACTTGACAGACAGAGACTCAGGGAAATTGGATGTGAATGTTTAGCCAACTCAGTTATCAATTATTTTTATTTAACCTTTACAATTAGGCAAGTCAGTTAAGAACAAATTCCTATTTTACAATGACGGCCTCTCCCGGCCAAACCCGGACGACGCTGGGCCAATTGTATGCCGCCCTATGGGACTCCCAATCACATCCGGTTGTGATACAGCCCAGGATCGAACCAGGGTCTGTAGTGATGCCTCTAGCACTGAGATGCAGTGCCTTAGACCGCTGCGCCACTCAGGAGCCCGAGGGCTCTGGACAACAGTAGTGCACTACATAGGACACAGGGTGCCATTTCGGACGCAGCCAAAATGAACAAAACAAGGTGGCTATAAAGTGAAGGAGACAAGGGAGCAGTTTCATACTATTATCACAGGGCCATTATTAATTTACTCTTTGAGTGTGTGTGTGTGTATTCCATCCCTACTGCGTCTTAATCTTTCCTCATTAGACATTCCTCAGGGGTTCCTCCAGGGGCGTTAGCTAAACCGTAGACAGAGTACTCAGCATATGCTCTCTCACACACGTATGACTGCTGTTACAATCTCACCCTCCTATAGTGAGAATAACATTTATTCCGGATGTGTTTTGTTTTGCGCTGGAGAAATAAACAATCTATTTTTCAAATAAATACAAAGTGTCCTTGAATTCATTTTCACTATCCATTACAATTGCTAGGATCTGGGTTGGGTCTAATGCCAGAGGTCTATGTAAGTGGATCGTGAGGAAATCTGTGGGTAGATGGCATTTCTTCCTATGACATTGAGCTGACTTAAAAAGAAAGAGAGCTGACTTAAAAAGAAAGAGAGCTGACTTAAAAGAAAGAGAGCTGATTTAAAGGGAAGAGAGAAGACTTAAAATAGAGCTGACTTAAAAGAAAGAGCTGACTTAAATGAAAGAGAGCAGACTTAAAAGAAATAGAGCTGACTTAAAAAAAATAGAGCTGATTTAAAAGAAAGAGAGCTGACTTAAAAGAAAGAGAGCAGACTTAAAAGAAAGAGAGCTGACTTAAAAGAAAGAGAGCAGACTTAAAAGAAAGAGAGCAGACTTAAAAGAAAGAGAGCAGACTTAAAAGAGAGCTAATTTAAAAGAAAGAGAGCTGACTTAAAATAAAGAGAGCTGACTTAAAAGAAAGAGAGCAGATTTAAAAGAAAGAGAGCAGACTTTAAATAGAACTGACCTAAGAGAGCTGACTTAAAAGAAAGAGAGCTGACTTAAAAGAAAGAGAGCTAATTTAAAAGAAAGAGAGCTGACTTAAAAGAAAGAGAGCTGACTTAAAATAGAGCTGATTTAAAAGAAAGAGAGCAGACTTAAAATAGAGCTGATTTATAAGAAAGAGAGCTGACTTAAAATAGAGCTGACTTAAAAGAGAGCTGACTTAAAAGAAAGAGAGCAGACTTATAAGAAAGAGAGCTGATTTAAAATAGAGCTGATTTAAAGGAAAGAGAGCTGACTTAAAATAGAGCTGACTTAAAAGAGAGCTGATTTAAAAGATTGAGAGCTGACTTAAAAGAAAGAGAGCTGACTTAAAAGAGAGCTGATTTTTTAAAAAGAGAACAGATTTAAAAGAAAGAGAGCTGACTTGGGGTTATATCCTGCCTGTTTGGCCCTGTCCGGGGTATCATCGGATGGGGCCACAGTGTCTTCTGATCCCTCCTGTCTCAGCCTCCAGTATTTATGCTGCAGTAGTTTATGTGTCGGGGTGCTAGGGTCAGTCTGTTACATCTGGAGTATTTCTCTTGTCTTATCCGGTGTCCTGTGTGTATTTAAATATGCTCTCTCTAATTCTCTCTTTCTCTCTTTTTGTCTTTCTCTCGGAGGACCTGAGCCCTAGGACCATGCCTCAGGACTACCTGGTATGATGACTCCTTGCTGTCCCCAGTCCACCTGGCCGTGCTGCTGCTCCAGTTTCAACTGTTCTGCCTGCGGCTATGGAACCCTGACCTGTTCACCGGACGTGCTTGTTGCACCCTCGACTACTATGATTATTATTATTTGACCATGCTGGTCATTTATGAACATTTTAACATTTTAACATCTTGACCATGTTCTGTTATAATATCCACCCTGCACAGCCAGAAGAGGACTGGCCACCCCTCATAGCCTGGTTCCTCTCTAGGTTTCTTCCTAGGTTTTTGGCCTTTCTAGGGAGTTTTTCCTAGGGAGTTTTTCCTAGCCACCGTGCTTCTTTCACATGCTTTGCTTGCTGTTTGGGGTTTTAGGCTGGGTTTCTGTACAGCACTTTGAGAATATCAGCTGATGTACGAAGGGCTATATAAAAATAAATTTGATTTGATTTGATTTGACTTAAACGAAAGAGAGCAGATTTTAAAGAAAGAGAGTTAGATAGAGACAAAAAAGTGAGTGAGTAGTCTTTCTAAATAGCGAGCCCATCCTGCCAGCCTCTCTCTTCCTTCTTTTTCCCCTCAGTGAATCTGATTGCAATGTATTGAAAGAAAAGCAAGGCCCATCATTGTCTGTCTGTCTGTCTGTCTGTCTGTCTGTCTGTCTGTCTGTGTGTGTGTGTGTGTATGTGTGTGAGTGTGAGACTTAGCCCATCATAGTCCATGCTCTAAGGGCCCTCTGACAGCATTCAGATACAGTCAAGAACAGCCAAGTAGGAGATTACGGACTCAGTCGATTAGATGATGAATATGTCAACTACATATTTCACCACCAGCTCAACAGTTATTACTGCTCCTGCTGATGATTCTAAAAATACTGCACATAAATATAACAAATAATAACAGTGGAATGAATAGGCATTTTTCCTAGACAGTGCTGAAAAGGCTTCCCATTGTAGGTGGGGGAACTCACCTAATGTACTATCTGTAACACCCCCATGGGTAGATACAGTATACTAAATATAGCAATTATAGAAATGGAAAGTGTTTTAAGGCAGTATATCATTTTCACTGAGTGTGGCTAAAATACTTTAGCAATATTTAAAATGGTACAGTTATAATACCACTACAGATATTTTCAACAATGACTAGTTATGCTTCATCTTGTAGGAAGTACTATTGCAGTAAAACACTGTCTTTCCTCTGTGTCTGAACTGGGGAAGCAGACTCTGTGTCTGAACTGGGGAAGCAGACTCTGTGTCTGAACTGGGGAAGCAGACTCTGTGTCTGAACTGGGGAAGCAGACTCTGTGTCTGAACTGGGGAAGCAGACTGTGTCTGAACTGGGGAAGCAGACTCTGTGTCTGAACTGGGGAAGCAGACTCTGTGTCTGAACTGGGGAAGCAGACTCTGTGTCTGAACTGGGGAAGCAGACTCTGTGTCTGAACTGGGGAAGCAGACTCTGTGTCTGAACTGGGGAAGCAGACTCTGTGTCTGAACTGGGGAAGCAGACACGTGTTGATTAGCATCCGAGAATACAAGTATTCAGCACTGCAATGCTCCCAGCTTAGACCTTTCACACTATCAAATCTCTCTACACCCAGACAATTATCACACCGCTCGTTAGCACAAAGATCCTTCTTTTTGTTTGTTTGTTTGTGTCAAAATGAATAGGTTGACACGTCCTCCTGACACTTTTGCACCTCTGGAAATGGAAGCCTTTAGAATAACAGGATAGGACTTCATCAGCTGTTAATGGATTCTCTAGGTTCATCGGTCTCTGTTTCTTAATCTGTTTGATATAATTCACAATGTCTTTGGCTCCTTTAACTAAACGAAGGGTGGTCAACCCTACTCCTGAGCTACTGGCTATTCAGGCTTTTGTTCCAGCCCTGCTCCAACACACCGGATTCAACTAGGCAGCTGACGAGCAGCTGAGTGGTCATGAGAGACATAAGAAGCAGGTAGTTTCAACTTTAGAGCGTTGGAGACTTACATCGATCCATGAGAACCAGACAGCTGTCAGGGGTCCTAATTGGAGGTGCCTACTTCTGGTCACATGATCCTAACGGAGCATGTGCAGAGCAGTCCGTGGGAAGCCTCCATACTGCTGTATGGAGCTATTTACTTCCTCTGAGCTATCAGCTGGGAAACTGCTGAGCAGAAACAAAGAGGGAGGGAGGGAGGGGGGAGGGAGGGGGGGGGGATTAATTTAAAAACCAGCTGTGTACCTCAGTTGCCCCTCCAGCATTCTTACTCCTACCTCCTCCTTCCCTCCCCCATTTTACCTCTCCTCCCTCATCATCCCCTGCTGATCTGTAAGCTGTCTAGAAGCATCCAGATGTGTGCTGTGGATCTATTACCCCCAACACAAACACACACGCACACACATGCACGCTCACAAACATGGACGCATGCACACATACGCTCACAGCACGTGCGGAGAGACCTCATTTTGAGGAACCCCCCCGTTCCCCAAAATAAATGCTCATTTGGCCCCTGTGGCCCTGATGTAATTTAAATAGGATCTTACCAAACCAAACCCCAGTATCCCTACTGTACCTGAGAGAAAGATAGAGAGAGAGAGAGCGAGAGAGAGACCCCAGTCCCTCCAGTAGTTGTTAGACAAGAGCCGTCGTCCCCCTATGTGCACGTTTGTATTTTTCCCTAGCACTACACAGCTGACTCAAATAATCAACTAGTCATCAAGCTTTGATGATTTGAATCAGCTGTGTATTGTTAGGGCAAAAACCAAAACATGTACCCCTTGGGGTCCCGAGGACCGAGTTTGGGAAACACTGGGTTAGACTACCATATCAGAACACACACACACCAGAGACAAAGAAGATGTTTGTTCGCATTGGTTGAGGTATGAAAATAATGGGAGAGAGGGGAAGCTAACTGTGTATAGTATTTAGCCTTTTTATAATATATGTTTCCACGTTTGCTGGGGGTACATGATTCTATTAGCACTGAGCTGTGCTGTAAAGAGGATTTACTTCACAGAGTTCCTTCTTTGACCAAATGCCCAAGAAATGCTACACTTTCTTTTCATTTTCTTTCTTCAGAGTATCTTTAATTGAATTAAGCGTCATGTTAGCACTATAGGGAGAGAGGAGAGGAACAGAGAGAGGAGAGGAACAGAGGAGAGTAACAGAGAGAGGAGAGGCACAGAGAGAGGAGAGGAACAGAGATAGGAGAGGAACAGAGAGAGGAGAGGAACAGAGAGAGGAATGGTTAATGCAGCCTAACAAGGTTGTGTCCATGGGCCAGCGATAGTGCTTAGCTTGCTAATCAGTAGTAATTCTATAAGTTGAGGTCCTTTAATGAGCTAATTTGCATTTTGAGAATTAATCAGCATTGATTTTATAATTAACAGTGCAATGCATCTTCTTCTCTCTGTCGGCTCAGCGGGCACACACACACACACACACACACACACACACACACTTATGCATACAGTACACACACGCACAGGCACACACACACACACACACACACACACACACACACACACACACACACACACACACACACACACAACCTTCCATAGAACCATGTATGTTAACCCTTGAGGATGGTGATATGATTGGCTGTGATGAGTAGGTCAGAAGGAACTCTTGAACAAGGTTAAATGGAATGTCTGACTCTGTGCAAGTTGTAATGGCCAAGATCGCACCGGAGACTCAGTCAGAACTAACTCATGCATATGGAGCTAATAAGGCTCAAGGCTCCTTCGCTAAGCCACGCTTTAGCTTGTGCGCTTGGCAATAGGTATGATGGGTATGATGATGAGTTGTGCCTAATTGTTAGCCTTTGGTAAGCACACGTGTCGAGGGTCAAGCTAGGCCTCAGCTTGCAATAGCTAAAAGGTCTGGATGCTTATTATAGGTGGTGCTAAGTAAGCTGAGATAACGTTAGCATGTAAGCGCTAATGGCGAAGGGTAGGAATAAGGCTGGGGCTGAGCAATAAGCTAGCTAGGCAGTAAGCTTAGCTTGTTGTGCTAACTGAAGATTATTTTAAAAAAAACAGGGATAATCTCCTTGCATGTCTATCTGTGTGGACTTTAGTGCAGACAAGTGGCCAGTGCAGATTTAATACCGCTGACATCACGGCTTTACAATCCCCCCTCCTGAACGTTGTTAAGTCCCAAATGGCACACTATTTACTATATAGTGCACCACTTTATAGTGCACCACTTTATTGGGCCCATAGGGAATAGGTAGGGGATGCACAGGCATACACAGTCAGCATGTGGCTGATGTCTGGGATGAAACAGATTTTTACATCAAGCTGTCATACCATTTTTGGGGTTTTTATTTTATGAAGCTGACTGTTGTAGCTTACATCATGTATTTTGGGGTTGGTAGCAGGCACACACACACACACACACACACACACACACACACACACACACACACACACACACACACACACACACACACAGGCACATGCACAATCATACATCTTGTGCTTTTAGCATGGTAGTGCTTTTTATGTGAAGCTGTAGCTTAGTATACAATGTGTATTTTTGTGGTTGACAGAACTTTTTTAGCTAGGCCTACTTGCACCTGATGCAGGCTTTAGTAGGTCAGAAAACTATTGTCCAATTCATCATTTGGGGGTATGTTAGAAAAACATTGAGAAGCTACAGTCCTACTTTCATTTGCATCTTTGTTATATAGCGCACCTGTGTTGTTACCCACAGGAGATGTACTGTGCACCCCTGCATCTCCTCTTCTTATTTCCTAATACACGCTAGTCACTCTTTCCCTTCCTCGTTTAAAGTCTCAATCTGCATATATTAAAGAACATGTTTTATTTTTGTTCTATGTTTGTTGTAGCCTATTTAGGTGGACTGTGTTTGTAGGCCTATACTGTGTCTTGTTGTTATCACAAGGGGACTTAGATCTAACAGAATGTCCCTTTAACTGACACGGAACCAAATTAGAATTCCAAGGTTTACATCTTCACCAGGTACTATTAATTCCCCAGCTATGTATTAGACCCTCCTTTAGTGTTAAACCTTCATCAAAGCAGCCTCAGGGTTTCCTTAACAAGGTGTTTTCGAATAATCAAGTTTTATTATTCTGTGTCCTTGGGGAAATATGCATTTAAAGCTTGGTTGGGTGTAAAGCAATAGGCTAACTTTGAACATTATCTCCCTAGTTAGCTGAGCTAATTTCACTGTGCTGTTAGTTATCGTGTCTTCCTATTGGTCCTGATACACAGAAGACATTAGGAGAAGGCAATATGAATAGGGGCTGCACAGTGGCCAAAAACTGGTTGAATCAATGTTGTTTTCATGTCATTCTAACAAATAAATTGCGATTTCATTTGCAAAAAGTCATCAATGTAAGGGAATTTTGTATTGTTTTAACCTAAATTCACCTTAGTTGACAACTCAACCATATGTAAAAAAAAATCTACGTTGAAATGAAGTCTGTGCCAGTGGGTATTGCCTTGCGCAGCAAAGAGGGTGTGGTTGGGGCATACAGTTAAAATTGTATAAAGAACTTGGTTTAGCACAGCAGATACACGGCCAAAAATAATATTCAAAGCATGACCAAATATTGTATATCATTTTGTATATGTCATGTCACTGTAGTGAGCCATTTCCCTTTCATGTTGATAAAGACACTCGAGCAGACCACCATTTGGCAACATTTTCATGTCTCAGCCACCTCTCCTGTCGCTCAATAGAGTAATGTTGTTGTCGATATTTTCCCTCCCCTTGAGTAATTTGAGTTATCATACAGGTATCAAGGAAAATACTTGTTTACCTGTCACTTCCCAGTTGTTCTCCCTGGGGTTGGACTAGGCGTGGGGAATAGTTTGGGATTGTAGCAATTCCATTGTCGCCACTGCGGGAGATTGTAGGCTAATCGAGGGTTTCCACATAACACAATATTTTGGATAGCCACGCTAGCTTCACCCTCATATGCGTGCTAGCAAGCAGGCTAGATAGTGCTAGGTATCAACAGCTAATCCAGGGATCTGACATTTCATCGCCCTTCTGGTCCCCTTCAGAAATCCACTGTCAGGGGCCAATGACACTTCAGAAGCCATTCATTTTCAATGG
Source organism: Salmo salar (assembly GCF_905237065.1). NCBI lineage: Eukaryota > Metazoa > Chordata > Actinopteri > Salmoniformes > Salmonidae > Salmo > Salmo salar. Next base: position 16,118,697 of record NC_059446.1, on the reverse strand, counting down.
AGGGAAGGGAAGTGGGCAGGGAATGTGAGCATCTGCGAGGGAGTGTAAACAGGGTGAGACAAAGGTTGGGGAAAGCTAAACTTTATGCAAATACTCTGCGGCATTGCGGTGCTATTGACCAATTGAAGCTCATTATAGCTTCCAACACTTACTGGAATGGCTGTTGATACCTAACACTACATTGCTAGTACAGACATAAGGGCGAAGATACTGTGGATATTCAAATGATCATGTTATGTGGAAACAGTGGTGGAAAAAGTACCCAAATGTCATACTTGAGTAAAAGTAAAGATACCTTAATAGAAAGTTACTTAAAATAAGTAAAAGTGAAAGTCAAACAGTAAAATCATACTTGAGTAAAAGTCTAAAAGTATTTGATTGTAAATATACATAAGACCAAATGTAAATGTACTTGCTAAAATATACTTAAATATCAAAAGAAAAAGTATAAATCTTTTAAAAGTCCAAATATTAAGCCAAGCATGGCTGATGGATCATATCAACACCATATCAACACCAACGCCTATATGAGAATGCTATTCATTGACTACAGCTCAGCATTCAACACCATAGTGCCCTCAAAGCTCATCACTAAGCTAAGGACCCTGGGACTAAACACCTCCCTCTGCAACTGGATCCTGGACTTCCTGATGGGCCGCCCCCAGGTGGTAAGGGTAAGTAACAACACATCCGCCATGCTTATCCTCAACACAGGGGCCCTCAGGGGTGCGTGCTCAGCCCCGTCCTGTACTCCCTGTTCACTCATGACTACACGGCCAGACACGACTCCTACACCATTATTCAATTTGCCGATGACACAACAGTGGTAGGCCTGATCACCGACAACAACGAGACAGCCTATAGGGAGGAGGTCAGAGACCTGGCGGTGTGGTGCCAGGACAACAACCTCTCCCTCAACGTGATCAAGGCAAAGGAGATGATTGTCGACTACAGGAAAAAAAGGACCGAGCACGCCCCCATTCTCATCAATGGGGCTGCAGTGGAGCAGGTTGAGACCTTCAAGTTCAACAAACAAAAATGTTCTAAATACATCAAGACAGTTGTGAAGCAGACTTGACAAAACCTATTCCCAGTCTCCTCAGGAGACTGAAAAGATTTGGCATGGGTCCTCAGATCCTCAAAAGGTTTTACAGCTGCACCATCGAGAGCATCCTGATTGGTTGCATCCCTGCCTGGTATAGCAACTCCTCGGCCTCTGACTGCAAGGCACTACAGAGGGTAGTGCGAACAACCCAGTACATCACTGGGGACAAGCCTCCTGCCATCCAGGACCTCTATACCAGGCGGTGTCAGTGGAAGGCCCTAAAAATTGTCAAAGACTCCAACCACTCTAGTCATAGACTGTTCTCTCTGCTAACTCACGGCAAGCGGTACCGGAGCGCCAAGTCTCGGTCCAAGAGGCTTCTAAACAGCTTCTACCCCCAAGCCAAAAGACTCCTGAACAACTAGTCAAATGGCTACCCAGACTTCTCCACACCACTGCCACTCTCTGTTGTCATCTATGCATAGTCACTTTAACTCTACCTACATGTACATACTACGTCAACTAACCGGTGCCCCCGCACATTTACTGTACTGGCACCCCCCTGTATATATTGTTAATTTTTACTGCTGCTCTTCAATTACTTGTTAGTTTTATCTCTTATTCTTATTTGTATTTTGTTTAAACTGCACTGTAGGTTAGGGGCTGGTAAGTAAGCATTTCACTGTAAGGTCTACAGCTGTTTTATTCAGCGCATGTGACTAATACAATTTGATTTGATTTGACTTTTGGGTGTCATGGAAAATGTATGGAGTAAAAATAACATTATTTTCTTTAGGAATGTAGTGAAGTAAAAATAAAAGTTGTCAAAAATATAAATTATAAAGTACAGATACCCCAAAAAACGATTTAAGTAGTACTTTAAAATATTTTTACTTAAGTACTTTACAGCACTGTGTGGAAATGCATTGTAATTCCCATAATATTGTAAACTTTATTGTCATGTTTTGTTAGACATGGTGGACCTAGCCTCTGACAATGACCAAATACAGTACATGGTGTATAAGTCGGAAAGAACATGTAAATAAAACCCAAACTGTAAAACGTATCATCTTCAATCAATGCTGGTATAGGCGTAGTGACCAGTTGTATAAGCATTTATAACGCCATGGTGCCCGAATGGCTTTGTGTTGATAAATTATGCCTATACACAATAGCAACTTTACACAGTTATTTATAAGCACTTCATTTAGTTGAATAAATGCTACAAGAATAAGATTCCGAGCATAAGCTTTTTCCAAAAAAGTTAAGACTTGTTTGCACACGCAACATTAGACTGAACTCCAGAAAATTAATTTTCATGTTGTAATGTCTTTCTTCGTTTTGTTTTCGTAGACTAAATTTGTGTCCTGTTTTATTAAAATATTTCAACTTGCATATCATCATCATATCAACCGTCCCGCCAAAGGCATCAGAAGGCAGATTGCAGCCCATATGATCTGCTGCTGACCGTTGACTTCACCGTGAGCGCGCGTTGGAATGCTCAGGGCTGAGCGGAGTTATCGCTCCCGCGCCTCGACGACTAAACAGTTCGCTCCCTCGCGTCTCCCGCGCGCAGCGTTTCAGATTGGCCACCGCGCTCATTCAGTCAAGAGAATGCCTGCCTGCCTGCGGTGCATGTGTATGTGTGGATCAGATCTTGTGTAGAGACGTTTGAATCTGTCGCGTCTACTGTTTTCTGATTGGAACGAGAGGAAAATGACCTGCTGGATTGTATGATCCATTTTCATGATCGATTTCCCCAGAATTCAGAAGCATATTTTTCTCTCTCTCCTCTCAGCCCCAGCCTGTCTACATTTGTGTGGGGTGGTGGTTCAAAGTATCTATTCGAGGGGGAAGTCTAAAATAAGTGTAGGTTATTTTTGACCGTTTGTCTGGAGTGGAGGAAAAGTTTCCGTTGGAAAGGATTATGAAGAGAGAGCCACGCAGCTGAGACAGGTAAGGAATTATACATCCTCTTTGGAACGCCGCTCGCGGCTCTGCTCGTTTCCACGTCATTGGTTACAATGCAGAGTGGTAGAAGCCTGTTGTTGTGCTTAAACAACAAACTACATATCGCCTAAATGTGTCTGCATCAGTTTTATCACACCCAGTGTGAGAGAAGGGCGTTGTTGTAGCCTGCGATGACATTGAGGTTTCTTGTTTGTGGGTGTGTGCGTGCGAGTGCAGTGGACACTGCATCGTCGGATATTTGTTTCCAAAGTCTATCCCCAGAAGAGAGAATAGAGGACGGGTGTGTGTGTGTCAGAGTGAAACGACACGAGCCTCTCAGCTAAGATGTCAGACTAGGATTTGAATGAGCTTTGGTGCTTCTGCTTCTAGACCCGAGTGGTGTGGGGATGCGAGGGGACACGAGCTAGTTCCCTCTACTGCAGCTAGACCCGAGTGGTGTGGGGATGCGAGGGGACACGAGCTAGTTCCCTCTACTGCAGCTAGACCCGAGTGGTGTGGGGATGCGAGGGGACACGAGCTAGTTCCCTCTACTGCAGCTAGACCCGAGTGGTGTGGGGATGCGAGGGGACACGAGCTAGTTCCCTCTACTGCAGCTAGACCCGAGTGGTGTGGGGATGCGAGGGGACACGAGCTAGTTCCCTCTACTGCAGCTAGACCCGAGTGGTGTGGGGATGCGAGGGGACACAAGCTAGTTCCCTCTACTGCAGCTAGACCCGAGTGGTGTGGGGATGCGAGGGGACACGAGCTAGTTCCCTCTACTGTAGCTAGACCCGAGTGGTGTGGGGATGCGAGGGACACGAGCTAGTTCCCTCTACTGCAGTTAGACCCGAGTGGTGTGGGGATGCGAGGGGACACAAGAGCGAACCAAGCGAGTTCCCTCTACTGCATCTCCTCTCGCAAGAAGCGCATGTCGCTACAGAATAGGCTAGCAGCACTCTATCGAGCTCTCTGTTATCACTGTAGCCCTTACATGAATATAGTAGACAAGTTACCTTAGACTTAAGTTCCGTGCCTTGTGATAACGAGTCTGCTAGTCAGCTAGCCTTCTTTAGCTGTTGACCCAGTCAGCAGTAGCCTATATCATGTCACGAACAGTATTAGGCATGGGCTGCCCTGTGTTGCTGTATCTACACCGCTTATCTCCCTCCAGAAGTGCAGTGATCGGACCTGCCGTACGGTTGTAGAGTCATGCAGTGCTCAGCTCACTACTAGTTCTGCGCTTCGCTCTCTCTGACCCGGTGTGTGGGTGTGTGTGCGGGGGCAGGCAGCTGGCTACTGTCACTTTATCATAATAAAGCTCTAGCAACTTCCATGCTGCGGCAGCTTGACCTGTCTCTGACGCTGTCACTAGGCTAAAGCTAAACCTCCCTCGGGGATGATCAGCTTGACCTGTCCCTGACGCTGTCACTAGGCTAAAGCTAAACCTCCCTCTGGGATGATCAGCTTGACCTTCTCTGACGCTGTCACTAGGCTAAAGCTAAACCTCCCTCGGGGATGATCAGCTTGACCTCTCTGACGCTGTCACTAGGCTAAAGCTAAACCTCCCTCTGGGATGATCAACTTGGTGCGTTGCGTCCGTACCTGGGCCTGCCTGCAGAGCCGTAGGCAGAAATGTCAGTGTGACTGGGACAACATTTTACAGCAAAAATTCTGCAAAAAAACCGAGACATCACTGGTGTAGTCGTGTTGCATAGAGAAGTGAGTATACTCAAATTTTGCCCAGAAATTCCCAAACGGCCTGACTGGTTTAGCCCTGTGTGAAAAATTCTATAAGAAACATACGTAGGCTACTCTGAATGACCTAACATCATGACAACGCAAAATATTTCCACCATGATATCCAGAATTAAATATGGCTGTCAAGTTAGGCCAAGGGACCAGATATGCACAGAGGTAAGAAAATGCATAGCTTTCTGTGGTGGTGCGTTACAGGTGAACCGGAAACTCGAGGAGTTCCTACACTTCACATCAGTTGAAGGCTTGGATGCTAGTCGCTGCTGGTTCATCTCTGTATTGTGCGTTTTGCTAGAGGAGATTTATGGGTAACAAAAAAAGGCCTAGGCTACATTCAATTCCATACACCATGATTTCCACATATTTCTATCCTATTATTACTATTGTTTTATTAACTTTTCTAGGCTGTAGTCTTTGCCACATATTTCTGTAGGCTATTTCATCTATAGGGGAAATGGTGATCGCTACCGGAATTGAGTCAGAGCCCTGGCCTAAACATCATCGCCTGTTCCTCAAGCTCTTCTATGGAGAAGCAAAATACAGAGGCTAAACTGTAGAACTCATGAGACATGGGAATACATGCACAATTCTCCTTGTGAATACGAATCATCAGGAGTCAGAGAGTTAGAGCTGAGTGTGGAGCTGTCCGGTGCTGAAATCTTTGATCCCACTTTCGCGGGTTCAGTCAGCGCCGGCCAAGCCACATTACCTGCCCCTAGTGCTGAATAATATATGCCTATGCTATGGTTTCACAAGAAACAACACATTTCCCTTGACAAACAAGCCCGTTATTATTGCCAAGTAGGCAGCAAGTGCACAATTACAGAAACGCTTACGACAGTAAACAAACATAATGAAATACACAACATGCCTATCACTTACATATTCAGAGAGATAAAGAGAGAGAGATAAAGAGAGAGATAAAGAGAGAGAGAGAGAGATAGAGAGAGAGATACACGTCGATGTTTACACGTGTAATGTTTACTGTTCACTGTGCATTTTTATAGTTTATTTCACTTTTGTATATTATCTACCTCACTTGCTTTGGCAATGTCAACATGTGTTTCCCATGCCAATAAAGCCCCTTGAATTGAATCGAATTGAATTGAGAGAGAGAGATAAAGAGAGAGAGAGAGATTCTACAGCAGCAGACAAGTGCAGTGATAAAATTTGAAATATTATGCTGTCACAAAATACGGAAAATGGATGAAGTGTTCAGTCCAACCTAATGAAATAATCAACCTATTATAAGACCAGATCAACCACTTCCATTCAAAGATCTACAGTACAGGTACAACAGGTGGATTCAGGACCATGGTCAGCGCATAGGCCAGACACCAGCTCAGCACCGGATTGGAATATGAGCAAACAGCTTATTGCACAAGGAAGCAAGGAAGAATAGAAAGCCCTGAGTGTTTTCATTAAGCCTAAAAGTGCACACTTTCTGCCAGATGAAAACAGTCACACACAATACAATAAACACTTCAGCTCTATATCTTGAACTGTACGACGGGTATGAAATGAACAGCTAAAGCTGAATAAGTAAACATGAATTGATTATACACAATACCATGGCAGGTATGACAACAATAGCTCACTTGAATCAGCAAAATTAAACCTGGCCTACCAAGGCAGGCATGAAAACACGAAATCTGAACAAAAACACTGAACAAAAATATAAATGCAACATGCAATAATTTCAAATATTTTACTGAGTTACAGTTCATATAAGGAAATCAGTCATTTGAAATAAATTCATTAGGCCCTAATCTATGGATTTCAAATGACTGGGAATATAGATATGCATCTGTTGGTCACGGACACCTTAAAAAGAAGGTAGGGGCATGGATCAGAAAACCAGTCAGTATCTGGTGTGACCACCATTTGTCTCCTGCAGCGTGACACATCTCCTTCTCATAAATTTGATCAGGCTGTTGATTGTGGCCTATGGAATGTTGTCCCACTACTCTTCAATAGCTGTGTGAAGTTGCTGAATATTTTGTCAGGAACTGGAACACGCTGTCGTACACGTCGATCCAGAGTATCCCAAACATGTTCAATGGCTGGTGACATGTCTGGTGAGTATGCAGGCCATGGAAGAACTGGGACATTTTCAGCTTCCAGGAATTGTGTACATATTCTTGCGACATGGGGCCATGCATTATCATGCTGAAACATGAGGTGATGGCGGCGGATGAATGACACAACAATAGGCCTCAGGATCTCGTCAAGGTATCTCTGTGCATTGAAATTGCCATCAATAAAATGCAGTTGTGTTCGTTGTCCGTAGTTTATGCCTGCCCATACCATACCTCCACCGCCACCATGGGGCACTCTGTTCACAATGTTGACATCAGCAAACCGCTGGCCCACACGTCACAATACATGCTGTCTAGCATCTGCCGATACAGTTGAAATCGGGATTCATCCGTGAAGAGCACACTTCTCCAGCGTGCCAGTGGCCATCGAAGGTGAGCATTTGCCCACTGAAGTCGGTTACAACACCGAACTGCAGTCAAGTCAAGATCCTGGTCAGGATGACTGGCTCGCAGAAGAGCTTCCCTGAGACGGTTTCTGACAGTTTGTGCAGAAAATCTTCGATTTTGCAAAGCCACAGTTTCATCAGCTGTCCAGGTGTCTGGTCCATCAGGTGAAGAAGCCGGATGTGGAAGTCCTTGGCTGGTGTGGTTACACATGGTCTGCGGTTGTGAGGACTGTTGTACATACTGCCAAATTCTCTAAAACAATGTTGGAGACGGCTTATGGTAGAGAAATTAACATTACATTTTCTGGCAACAGCTCTGGTGAACATACCTGCAGTCAGCATTCCAATTGCATGTTCCCTCAAAACTTGAGACATCTGTGGCATTGTGTTGTGTGACAAAACTGTACATTTTAGAGTGGCCTTTTATTGTCCCCAGCACAAGGTGCACCTGTGAAATGATCATGCTGTTTAATCCGCTTCTTGATATGCCACACCTGTCAGGTGGATGGATTATCTTGACAATGGAGAAATGCTCACTAACAGGGATGTAAACAAATTTGTGCACAGAATTTGAGAGAAAATGCTTTTTGTTTATATGGAACATTTCTGGGATCTTTTATTTCGTAGAACCAACACTTTACATGTTGAGTTTATAATTTTGTTCACTATACATAGCCCAAAATCATGGTGGGTATGAATACAGTAGCTCACTTTGACTCACACACATATAGACTTTGCCTACCAAGGCCCGCATGAAAACATTAGACCAAATCATAAATAAACAGTATTCAGGCTTACCTTTCTTGTGTTTCACGTTTTACAGCACTAGGCGTAGACGCCTAGGCTTGGTGTTGAAGATGGAGATTATTTCATTTTAGTCCAAAGAGTCATTGAGTTCCCTTTCAAAGGACAACAGGGCTAAATGGCTGAGACGTGCGGTCAGCATGCACGATCTGATGGATGTTTTGATGCGGCCTATAGTGGAGAAGATGAAGTCATAGGAATGGTGATGGTGGGCCTTAGTAGTTATTGATGTTAGGGAAAATGTCAGGGCTGAAGCTGTCCAAAACTTCAATACAGGATGGGAATTCCTGACAGAAGCATGCCTTGCAAAGGTGCTTCCAATCCTTATATCCGTTTGTAACAAATCAGCTTTTCCATAGTGGCCTCTGGGAAATGTTTACACATTTTTCAGAAAACAGTATCCCTTGTCGAACTGTATTCCAGCTAATAAAACGGTCCATACCGATACCATGAGAAATACTGGGATTTTACATCGATTGCTGTAGTGGGAAACACTCACATTTTGGGTTGTGTGGGTGGTTTGTCAACTGCAGACAAATCCGCAGGTGGACTCGTGATGACATGCTCAACGTGATGAGACAGGGCTGGCGATGATGAGCTAGCTGGGCTGTGGAAGTTGAAGCAGTAGCCATGCTAACCTCCCCATGGCCTGGCATACTAACCTCCCAATGGCCTGACATGCTAGCCTCCTCATGGGCTGACATGCTAGCCTCCTCATGGGCTGACATGCTAGCCTCCTCATGGGCTGACATGCTAGCCTCATGGGCTGACATGCTAACCTTCTCATGGGCTGACATGCTAACCTCCCAATGGCCTGACATGCTAGCCTCCTCATGGGCTGACATACTAGCCTCCTCATGGCCTGACATGCTAGCCTCATGGGCTGACATGCTAACCTTCTCATGGGCTGACATGCTAACCTCCCAATGGCCTGACATGCTAGCCTCCTCATGGCCTGACATGCTAACCTCCTCATGGCCTGACATGCTAGCCTCATGGGCTGACATGCTAACCTTCTCGTGGGCTGACATGCTAACCTCCCAATGGCCTGACATGCTAACCTTCTCATGGGCTGACATGCTAACCTCCCAATGGCCTGACATGCTAGCCTCCTCATGGCCTGACATGCTAGCCTCATGGGCTGACATGCTAACCTCCTCATGGGCTGACATGCTAGCCTCCTCATGGCCTGACATGCTAGCCTCATGGGCTGACATGCTAACCTTCTCATGGGCTGACATGCTAACCTTCTCTTGGGCTGACATGCTAACCTTCTCATGGCCTGACATGCTAGCCTCATGGGCTGACATGCTAACCTTCTCATGGGCTGACATGCTAACCTTCTCATGGGCTGACATGCTAACCTTCTCTTGGGCTGAAATGCTAACCTTCTCATGGCCTGACATGCTAGCCTCATAGGCTGACATGCTAACCTTCTCATGGGCTGACATGCTAACCTTCTCATGGGCTGACATGCTAGCCTCCTCATGGGCTGACATGCTAGCCTCCTCATGGCCTGACATGCTAGCCTCATGGGCTGACATGCTAGCCTCCTCATGGGCTGATATGCTAACCTTCTCTTGGGCTGACATGCTAACCTTCTCATGGGCTGACATGCTAGCCTCCTCATGGGCTGACAAGCTAACCTTCTCATGGGCTGACATGCTAGCCTCCTCATGGGCTGACAAGCTAACCTTCTCATAAATTGATGACTCTGACAGATTGGGCTGACATGCTAGCCTCCCCATAAATTGATGACTCTGACAGATTGGGCTGACATGCTAGCCTTCTCATGGGCTGATATGCAAGCCTTCTCATGGGCTGATGACAGATTGGCCTGATGACCCTGACAGATTGGGCTGATGACCCTGACAGACTGGGTTGATGACCCTGACAGATTGGCCTGATGACCCTGACAGATTGGGCTGATGACCCCGACAGACTGGGATGATGACCCTGACAGATTAGGCTGATGACCCTGACAGACTGGGCTGATGTCCCTGACAGATTGGGCTGATGACCCTGACAGATTGGGCTGATGTCCCTGACAGATTGGGCTGATGACCCTGACAGATTGGCCTGATGACCCTGACAGATTGGCCTGATGACCCTGACAGATTGGCCTGATGACCCTGACAGATTGGCCTGATGACCCTGACAGATTAGGCTGATGACCCTGACAGATTGGGCTGATGAAGGTAGTGGAACAAATCAAATGAAATTATATTAGTCATATGCGCCAAATACAACAGGTGTAGTATTCACCTTACAGTGAAATGCTTACTTACGAGCCCCAAACCAACAATGCAGTTAAAAAAAAATATGGATAAGAATAAGAAATAAAAGTAACAAGTAATTAAAGAGCAGCAGTAAAATGACAATAGTGAGGCTATATATACAGGGGGTACCGGTACAGAGTCAATGTGCGGGGGACGGGTTAGTTGAGGTAATATGTACATGTAGGTAGAGTTATTAAAGTGACTATGCACAGATGATAACAACAGAGAGTAGCTGTGGTGTAAAAGAGGGAGTGGGGGGGGCAATGAAAATAGGCTGGGTAGCCATTTGATTAGATGTCTTGGAGGTAGAACTGTTTAGAAGCCTCTTGGACCTAGACTTGGCGGTCCGGTACCGCATTCCGTGTGTTAGCAGAGAGAACAGTCTATGACTAGGGTGGCTGGAGTCTTTGACAATTTTCAGGGCCTTCCTCTGACACCGCCTGGTATAGAGGTCCTGGATGGCAGGAGGCTTGTCCCCAGTGATGTACTGGGCTGTTCGCATTACCCTCTGTAGGGCCTTGCAGTCAGAGGCCGAGCAGTTGCCATACCAGGCAGTGATGCAACCAGTCAGAATGCTCTCGATGGTGCAGCTGTAGAACCTTTTGAGGATCTGAGGACCCATGCCAAATCTTTTCAGTCTCCTGAGGGGGAATAGGTTTTGTCGTGCCCTCTTCACGACTGTCTTGGTGTGCTTGGACCATGTTAGTTTGTTGGTGATGTGAACACCAAGGAACTTGAAGGTGTCAACCTGCTCCACTGCAGCCCCGTCGATGAGAATGGGGGCGTGCTCTTCGTCCTCCAGCCGTGGCATTTTGAAATATTGCATGAGTGAACTTAACTTGTGACTAGCTTGCTAGTGCTAGTACGCATTAGCAAAGTGTGTGTGTCTGTCTGCTTTTCTGTCTGTCTGTCTGTCTGTCTGTCTGTCTGTCTGTCTGTCTGTCTGTCTGTCTGTCTGTCTGTCTGTCTGTCTGTCTGTCTGTCTGTCTGTCTGTCTGTCTGTCTGTCTGTCTGTCTGTCTGTCTGTCTGTCTGTCTGTCTGTCTGTCTGTCAGCCTGTTATTAAAAGATGATGTTCTAACCTGTGGCCTCATGGTGACTGGTTTAAACCCCCACTCCAACTGATCCAACTTGTTGTTCATTCAGGGCACAATCATTAGCTACTAGAAATGTGTGTCCATACAGCCTGTGAATATTCACTCAAATCTCTGATTCATATCAAATCAGGATGTAAGGGGAAGTTTGATGTAGAGCGTGTCACATGGTGATACTCCCTACTGGGCTTTACACTCTAATTCATCCGGTGCTCTGTCTTTTTCCATCTCTCTTATTCTCTTTCTCTCCACTTCCTTCTTCACTCTGATCCCTGTCTGATATCTCTCTCCCTCCCTCCCTCTCCCTCTCTCTCTCGCTCCCTCCCTCCATCTCCCTCTCTCGCTCCCTCCCTCCCTCTCCCTCCTCCCCCTCTCCCTCCCTCCCTCCCTCCTCCCTCCCTCCCTCCCTCCCTCCCTCCCTCCCTCCCTCCCTCCCTCCCTCCCTCCCTCCCTCCCTCTCCCTCCTCCCCCCTCTCTCTTTCTCCCTCCCTCCCTCCCTCCCTCCATCTCCCTCGCTCTCTCACTCCCTCCCTCCATTTCACCTCTAAGAGTGGCAGATGAATAAGTGAGAAGGCACAAATCTCTGATGGGATGAGTGAGATCATTAAGGATACACACACACACACACACACACATCCACACACACACACACACACACACACACACACACACACACACACACACACACACAAACTCTGAAGTGGTCAGAGAGCCAACGCCTGATTAACCCTAATGTGTCCTCATCCTCTCTTCACCTGCCAGACTGCGTTACTTCTCTCTCTCTGTGTGTGTGTGTGTGTGTGTGTGTGTGTGTGTGTGTGTGTGTGTGTGTGTGTGTGTGTGTGTGTGTGTGTGTGTGTGTGTGTGTGTGTCCTGCCTGTGGTCTTTGGTGTTACTAAGAGCTCACAGTAGACAGCAGCAGTGGTGCAAAAAGTACCCAATTGTCATATTTAGTATAATGGTATTTGGTTTTAATAGTACTTATTTATCAAAAGTAATTGTAATTGCAAAAATATACTTAAGTATCAAAAGTAAAAGTATAAATCATTTCAAATTCCTTATATTAATCAAAGTGGACGGCACCATGTTTACAGATAGCCAGGGTCACACTCCAACACTCAGACATTATTTACAGATAGCCAGGGTCACACTCCAACACTCAGACATTATTTACAGATAGCCAGGGTCACACTCCAACACTCAGACATTATTTACAGATAGCCAGGGTCACACTCCAACACTCAGACATTATTTACAGATAGCCAGGGTCACACTCCAACACTCAGACATTATTTACAGATAGCCAGGGTCACACTCCAACACTCAGACATTATTTACAGATAGCCAGGGTCACACTACAACACTCAGACATTAATTACAGATAGCCAGGGTCACACTCCAACACTCAGACATTATTTACAGATAGCCAGGGTCACACTCCAACACTAAGACATTATTTACAGATAGCCAGGGTCATACTCCAACACTCAGACATTATTTACAGATAGCCAGGGTCACACTACAACACTCAGACATGATTTACAGATAGCCAGGGTCACACTCCAACACTAAGACATTATTTACAGATAGCCAGGGTCACACTCCAACACTCAGACATTATTTACAGATAGCCAGGGTCACACTCCAACACTAAGACATTATTTACAGATAGCCAGGGTCATACTCCAACACTCAGACATTATTTACAGATAGCCAGGGTCACACTACAACACTCAGACATTATTTACAGATAGCCAGGGTCACACTCCAACACTCAGACATTATTTACAGATAGCCAGGGTCACACTCCAACACTCAGACATTATTTACAGATAGCCAGGGTCACACTACAACACTCAGACATTATTTACAGGTAGCCAGGGTCACACTCCAACACTCAGACATTATTTACAGATAGCCAGGGTCACAGTCCAACACTCAGACATTATTTACAGATAGCCAGGGTCACACTCCAACACTAAGACATTATTTACAGATAGCCAGGGTCACACTCCAACACTCAGACATTATTTACAGATAGCCAGGGTCACACTCCAACACTCAGACATTATTTACAGATAGTCAGGGTCACACTACAACACTCAGACATTAATTACAGATAGCCAGGGTCACACTCCAACACTCAGACATTATTTACAGATAGCCAGGGTCACACTACAACACTCAGACATTAATTACAGATAGCCAGGGTGTCACGTCCTGACCAGTATAAGGGGTTATTTGTTATTGTAGTTTGGTCAGGACGTGGCAGGGGTGTGTTTGTTTAGAGTGTTTCGGGGTTTGTTGGGCTATGTTCTGTTTTAAGAGGGGTGTTTGTTTAGAGTGTTTCGGGGTTTGTTGGGTTATGTTCTTGTTAGTCTATTTCTATGTTAGTTCTAGTATGTCTATTTCTATGTGGTGTTTGTTGGGTTGACTTTCAATTGGAAGCAGCTGCTCCTAGTTGCTTCTAATTGAAGGTCCTATTTAAGAGGGGTGTTTTTCTGTGGGAGTTTGTGGGTAGTTGTTTCCTTGTTTAGTGTTTGTTGCACCTGACAGGACTGTTTTGTTTTGTTCTTTTTGTATATGTATTTAGTTGTTTCTCCTTCTTCAATAAAAAAGAAGATGAGTATACATATTCCCGCTGCATTTTGGTCTAATCCTTACGACAACCGTGACACAGGGTCACACTCCAACACTCAGACATTATTTACAGATAGCCAGGGTCACACTCCAACACTCAGACATTATTTACAGATAGCCAGGGTCACACTCCAACACTAAGACATTATTTACAGATAGCCAGGGTCACACTCCAACACTCAGACATTATTTACAGATAGCCAGGGTCACACTACAACACTCAGACATTATTTACAGATAGCCAGGGTCACACTACAACACTCAGACATTAATTACAGATAGCCAGGGTCACACTCCAACACTCAGACATTATTTACAGATAGCCAGGGTCACACTACAACACTCAGACATTAATTACAGATAGCCAGGGTGTCACGTCCTGACCAGTATAAGGGGTTATTTGTTATTGTAGTTTGGTCAGGACGTGGCAGGGGTGTGTTTGTTTAGAGTGTTTCGGGGTTTGTTGGGCTATGTTCTGTTTTAAGAGGGGTGTTTGTTTAGAGTGTTTCGGGGTTTGTTGGGTTATGTTCTTGTTAGTCTATTTCTATGTTAGTTCTAGTATGTCTATTTCTATGTGGTGTTTGTTGGGTTGACTTTCAATTGGAAGCAGCTGCTCCTAGTTGCTTCTAATTGAAGGTCCTATTTAAGAGGGGTGTTTTTCTGTGGGAGTTTGTGGGTAGTTGTTTCCTTGTTTAGTGTTTGTTGCACCTGACAGGACTGTTTTGTTTTGTTCTTTTTGTATATGTATTTAGTTGTTTCTCCTTCTTCAATAAAAAGAAGATGAGTATACATATTCCCGCTGCATTTTGGTCTAATCCTTACGACAACCGTGACACAGGGTCACACTCCAACACTCAGACATTATTTACAGATAGCCAGGGTCACACTCCAACACTCAGACATTATTTACAGATAGCCAGGGTCACACTCCAACACTCAGACATTATTTACAGATAGCCAGGGTCACACTCCAACACTCAGACATTATTTACAGATAGCCAGGGTCACACTACAACACTCAGACATTATTTACAGATAGCCAGGGTCACACTCCAACACTCAGACATTATTTACAGATAGCCAGGGTCACAGTCCAACACTCAGACATTATTTACAGATAGCCAGGGTCACACTCCAACACTAAGACATTATTTACAGATAGCCAGGGTCACACTCCAACACTCAGACATTATTTACAGATAGCCAGGGTCACACTCCAACACTCAGACATTATTTACAGATAGTCAGGGTCACACTACAACACTCAGACATTATTTACAGATAGCCAGGGTCACACTCCAACACTCAGACATTATTTACAGATAGCCAGGGTCACACTACAACACTCAGACATTAATTACAGATAGCCAGGGTGTCACGTCCTGACCAGTATAAGGGGTTATTTGTTATTGTAGTTTGGTCAGGACGTGGCAGGGGTGTGTTTGTTTAGAGTGTTTCGGGGTTTGTTGGGCTATGTTCTTATTTAAGAGGGGTGTTTGTTTAGAGTGTTTCGGGGTTTGTTGGGTTATGTTCTTGTTAGTCTATTTCTATGTTAGTTCTAGTATGTCTATTTCTATGTGGTGTTTGTTGGGTTGACTTTCAATTGGAAGCAGCTGCTCCTAGTTGCTTCTAATTGAAGGTCCTATTTAAGAGGGGTGTTTTTCTGTGGGAGTTTGTGGGTAGTTGTTTCCTTGTTGAGTGTTTGTTGCACCTGACAGGACTGTTTTGTTTTGTTCTTTTTGTATATGTATTTAGTTGTTTCTCCTTCTTCAATAAAAAAGAAGATGAGTATACATATTCCCGCTGCATTTTGGTCTAATCCTTACGACAACCGTGACACAGGGTCACACTCCAACACTCAGACATTATTTACAGATAGCCAGGGTCACACTCCAACACTCAGACATTATTTACAGATAGCCAGGGTCACACTCCAACACTCAGACATTATTTACAGATAGCCAGGGTCACACTCCAACACTCAGACATTATTTACAGATAGCCAGGGTCACACTACAACACTCAGACATTATTTACAGATAGCCAGGGTCACACTCCAACACTCAGACATTATTTACAGATAGCCAGGGTCACAGTCCAACACTCAGACATTATTTACAGATAGCCAGGGTCACACTCCAACACTAAGACATTATTTACAGATAGCCAGGGTCACACTCCAACACTCAGACATTATTTACAGATAGCCAGGGTCACACTACAACACTCAGACATTAATTACAGATAGCCAGGGTGTCACGTCCTGACCAGTATAAGGGGTTATTTGTTATTGTAGTTTGGTCAGGACGTGGCAGGGGTGTGTTTGTTTAGAGTGTTTCGGGGTTTGTTGGGCTATGTTCTTATTTAAGAGGGGTGTTTGTTTAGAGTGTTTCGGGGTTTGTTGGGTTATGTTCTTGTTAGTCTATTTCTATGTTAGTTCTAGTATGTCTATTTCTATGTGGTGTTTGTTGGGTTGACTTTCAATTGGAAGCAGCTGCTCCTAGTTGCTTCTAATTGAAGGTCCTATTTAAGAGGGGTGTTTTTCTGTGGGAGTTTGTGGGTAGTTGTTTCCTTGTTTAGTGTTTGTTGCACCTGACAGGACTGTTTTGTTTTGTTCTTTTTGTATATGTATTTAGTTGTTTCTCCTTCTTCAATAAAAAAGAAGATGAGTATACATATTCCCGCTGCATTTTGGTCCAATCCTTACGACAACCGTGACACAGGGTCACACTCCAACACTCAGACATTATTTACAGATAGCCAGGGTCACACTCCAACACTCAGACATTATTTACAGATAGCCAGGGTCACACTCCAACACTAAGACATTATTTACAGATAGCCAGGGTCACACTCCAACACTAAGACATTAATTACAGATAGCCAGGGTCACACTCCAACACTCAGACATTATTTACAGATAGCCAGGGTCACACTCCAACACTCAGACATTATTTACAGATAGCCAGGGTCACACTCCAACACTAAGACATTATTTACAAAAGATGCATTTGTGTTTAGTGAGTCCGCCAGGCCAGGGGCAGTAGGGATGACCACGTGTTCTCTTGATAAGTACTTGAATTTGACAATTTTTCTATCCTGCTAAGCATTCAAAATGTAATGAGTACTTTTGGTCGCCAGGGAAAATGTATGGAGAAAAAAAGTACATTATTTTGGGGGGAATGTATTGAAGTAAAGGTAAAAGTTGTCAAAAATATACATTTTAAAGTAAAGTACAGATACAGCCCAAAACTTCTTAAGTAGTACTTTAAAGTATTTTAACTTAAGTACTTTACACCACTAGACAGCAGGCTGCGTCAGCTACACACACACACACACACACACACACACACACACACACACACACACACACACACACACACACACACACACACACACACACACACACACACACACACACACACACACACACACACACACACACACACACACACAGTACAGTTTGGATGGACTTTGAGGGAGAAGGCCCAAGTTCTACGATAATCTCGCTGAGTGCTTTCGCATGTCCACGTCGGATCTAACCTTCACAACCATTGTCTAACTAGCTCTCTGTCTTTAACTAAATGGAAGGGAGGAGGGAGAATCTGTGTAGAGCAGCTATGGTAGTGCTGAACCCTCCTGTCCACCTATTCTGTCATGATATCTCACTCTACTACTGTAATATACCACCTATTACGCTCCCTCCCTCCATCTTGGGGCGGCAGCGTAGCCTACTGGTTAGAGCTTTGGACTAGTAATCGAAAAGTTGCAAGATCGAATCCCTGAGCTGACAAGGTACAAATCTGTTGTTCTGCCCCTGAACAAGGCAGTTAACCCACTGTTCCTAGGCTGTCATTGAAAATAAGAATTTGTTCTTAACTGACTTGCCTAGTAAAATAAATAGAAAAATTGCTCTCTCTCTCCATTCAATCCAAGGTGCTTTATTGGCATGAGAAACATATGTTAACATTGCCAAAGCATGTGAAGTAGATAATATACAAAAGTGAAATAAACAATAAAAATTAACAGTAAACATTGCTGTTCCAAAATGCATTACAAATGTCATATTATGTTCATATACAATGTTGTAATGATGTGCAAATGGATAAAGTACAAAAACAAATAAATAAATACAAGTTGTATTTACAATTATGTTTGTTCTTCACTGGTTGACCTTTTCTTATGGTAACAGGTCACAAATCTTGCTGCTGTGATGGAACACTGTGGTATTTCACCCAGTAGATATGGGAGTTTATCAAAATCTGGTTTGTTTTCAAATTCATTGTGGATCTGTGTAATCTGAGGGAAATATGTGTCTCTAATATGGTCATACATTTGGCAGGAGGTTAGGAAGTGCAGCTCAGTTTCCACCTCATTTTGTTGGCAGTGCGCACATAGCCTGTCTTCTCTTGAGAGCCAGGTCTGCCTACGGCGGCCTTTCTCAATAGCTATGCTCACTGAGTCTGTACATAGTCAAAGTTTTCCTTAAGTTTGGGTCCGTCACAGTGGTCCGGTATTCTGCCACTGTGTAGTCTCTAAGGCCAAATAGCATTTTAGTTTGCTCTGTTTTTGGGGATTTTTTTTTTTATGTGTTAAGTAATTATCTTTTTGTTTTCTCATGATTTGGTTTGGTCTAATTGTAATGCTGTCCTGGGGCTCTGTGGGGTGTGTTTGTGTTTGTGAACAGAGCCCCAGGACCAGCTTGCTTAGGGGGCTCTTCTCCAGGTTTATTTCTCTGTAGGTGATGGCTTTGTTAAGGAAGGTTTTGGCAATCGCTTCCTTTTAGGTGGTTGTAGAATTTAACGGCTCTTTTCTGGATTTGGATAATTAGTGGGTATCAGCTTAATTCTGCTCTGCATGCATTATTTGGTGTTTTACGTTCTACACGGGGGATATTTTTGCAGAATTCTGCATGCAGAGTCTCAATTTGGTTTTTGCCCCATTTTGTGAATTCTTGGTTGGTGAGTGGACCCCAGACCTCACAACCATAAAAGGCAATGGGTTCTTTAACTGATTCAAGTATTTTTAGTCAGATCCTAATTGGTATGTTAAATGTTATGTTCCTTTTGATGGCATAGAAGGCCCTTCTTGCCTTGTCTTTCAGATCATTCACAGCTTTGTGGAAGTTACCTGTGGCGCTGATGTTTAGGCCAAGTTATGTATAGTTTGTTGTGTGCTCTAGGGCTATGCTGTCTAAATGGAATTTTTATTTATGGTCCTGGTGACTGGACCTTTTTTGGAACACCATTATTTTGGTCTTACGGAGAGTTACTGTCAGGGCCCAGGTCTGACAGAATCTGTGCAGAATTTCTAGGTGCTGCTGTAGGCCCTCCTTGGTTGTTGACAGAAGCACCAGATCATCAGCAAACAGTAGACATTTGACTTCAGATTTTAGTAGGATGAGGCCGGTTGCTGCAGACTATTCTCGTGCCCTTGTCAATTCGTTGATATATATGTTGAAGAGGGTGGGGCTAAAGCTGCATCCCTGTCTCACCCCACGGCCCTGTGGGAAGAAATGTGTGTGTTTTTGCCAATTTTAACCACACACTTGTTGTTTGTTTACATGGATTTTATAATGTCGTATGTTTTTCCCCCAACACCACTTTCCATCAATTTGTATAGCAGACCCTCATCAAATCAAAAATCAAATAAAATTTATTTTTATATAGCCCTTCGTACATCAGCTGATATTCTCAAAGTGCTGTACAGAAACCCAGCCTAAAACCCCAAACAGCAAGCAAAGCATGTGAAAGAAGCACGGTGGCTAGGAAAAACTCCCTAGGAAAAACTCCCTAGAAAGGCCAAAAACCTAGGAAGAAACCTAGAGAGGAACCAGGCTATGAGGGGTGGCCAGTCCTCTTCTGGCTGTGCAGGGTGGATATTATAACAGAACATGGTCAAGATGTTAAAATGTTAAAATGTTCATAAATGACCAGCATGGTCAAATAATAATAATCATAGCAGTTGTCGAGGGTGCAACAAGCACGTCCGGTGAACAGGTCAGGGTTCCATAGCCGCAGGCAGAACAGTTGAAACTGGAGCAGCAGCACGGCCAGGTGGACTGGGGACAGCAAGGAGTCATCATACCAGGTAGTCCTGAGGCATGGTCCTAGGGCTCAGGTCCTCCGAGAGAAAGACAGAAAGAGGGAAAGAGAGAATTAGAGAGAGCATGTTTAAATACACACAGGACACCGGATAAGACAAGAGAAATACTCCAGATGTAACAGACTGACTCTAGCCCCCCGACACATAAACTACTGCAGCATAAATACTGGAGGCTGAGACAGGAGGGATCAGAAGACACTGTGGCCCCATCCGATGATACCCCCGGACAGGGCCAAACAGGCAGGATATAACCCCACCCACTTTGCCAAAGCACAGCCCCCACACCACTAGAGGGATGTCTCCAACCACCAACTTACCGTCCGAAGACAAGGCCGAGTATAGCCCACAACGATCTCCGCCATGGCACAACCCAAAGGGGGGGCGCCAACCCAGACAGGAAGACCACGTCAGTGACTCAACCCACTCAAGTGACGCACCCCTCCCATGGACGGCATGGAAGAACACCAGTAGGCCAGTGACTCAGCCCCTGTAAAAGGGTTAGAGGCAGAGAATCCCAGTGGAAAGAGGCGAACCGGCAAGGCAGAGACAGCAAGGGCGGTTCGTTGCTCCAGCCTTTCCGTTCACCTTCACACTCCTGGGCCAGACTATACTTAACCTCTATGGGCTAGGTGGGACGCAGGCGTCCCCCCCGTGGTGCACTCCATCAACAGCAGTTGCATTTCAAGAGCGGCAAATTTGAATCCAAATAAATGTCAAAATTCACATTTTTCAAACATACAACTATTTTACACCCTTTGAAAGATAAACATCTCCTTAATCTAACCACGTTTTACGATTTCAAAAAGGTTTTACGGCGAAAGCATACATTTAGAGTATGTTAGGACAGTACATTTACAAGAGTTGTGTGTAATGTTTTGTCAATTCAAAGACAGGGTCACCAAAACCATAAAACCAGCTAAAATGATGCACTAACCTTTTACAATCTCCATCAGATGACACTCCTAGGACATTATGTTAGACAATGCATGCATTTTTAGTTCTATCAAGTTCATATTTATATCCAAAAACAGCGTTTTACTATGGCATTGATGTTGAGGAAATCGTTTCCCTCCAATAACCGGCAGTCAAGTCAGCATCACAAATTAAATAATTAAAATTAGAAAACATTGGTAAAATATTATATTGTCATTTAAGGAATTATAGATTTACATCTCTTGAACGCAATCAACTTGCCAGATTTAAAAATAACCTTACTGGGAAATCACACTTTGCAATAATCTGAGCACTGCGCCCAGAAAAATACGCGTTGCGATACAGACTAGTCGTCATGTTGGGGAGATCTAAAATCGAAAATACTATGTAAATAATCCATTACCTTTGATTCTCTTCATCAGATGTCACTTCCAGGTATCACAGGTCCATAACGAATGTAGTTTTGTTCAAAAAAGCTCATCATTTATGTCCAAAAATCTCCGTCTTGTTAGCACATGATCTAAGCCAGCCGGACTTCTCGTCATGAACGAGGGGAAAAAATATATTTACGTTCGTTCAAACATGTCAAACGTTGTATAGCATAAATCATTAGGGGCTTTTTTAACCAGAACATGAATAATATTCAAGGTGGACGAATGCATACTCTTTTATAACGTATTGGAACGAGGGTACCCAACATGAACTCGCGCGCCAGGTGTCTAATGGGACATCATCGTTCCATGGCTCTTGTTCGGTCAGATCTCCCTCCAGAAGACTCAAAACACTTTGTAAAGGCTGGTGACATCTAGTGGAAGCAATAGGAAGTGCCAAAATATTCCTCAGCCCCTGTGTTTTTCAATGGCATAGGTTTAAAGGTAATACAACACATCAGGTATCCACTTCCTATCAGAAAATGTCTCAGGGTTTTGCCTGCCAAATGAGTTCTGTTATACTCACAGACACCATTCAAACAGTTTTAGAAACTTTAGAGTGTTTTGTATCCATATATAATAAGTATATGCATATTCTAGTTACTGGGTAGGATTAGTAACCAGATTAAATCGGGTACATTTTTTTTATCCAGCCGTGCAAATACTGCCCCCTAGCCCTAACAGGTTAATCATAGGACCTACTGAAGAGATAAGTCTTCAGTAAAGACTTAAAGGTTGAGACTGAGTCTGCGTCTCTCACATTGGTAGGCAGACCATTCCATAAAAATGGAGCTCTATAGGAGAAAGCCCTACCTCCAGCCGTTTGCTTAGAAATTCTAGGGACAATTAGGAGGCCTGCGTCTTGTGACCGTAGCGTCTGTGTAGGTATGTACGGCAGGACCAAATCGGAAAGATAGGTAGGAGCAAGCCCATGTAATGCTTTGTAGGTTAGCAGTGAAACCTTGAAATCAGCCCTTGCCTTAACAGGAAGCCAGTGTAGGGAGGCTAGCACTGGAGTAATTTGATCAAATTTTTTGGTTCTAGTCAGGATTCTAGCAGCCGTATTTAGCACTGACTGAAGTTTATTTAGTGCTTTATCCGGGTAGCCGGAAAGTAGAGCATTGCAGTAGTCCAGCCTAGAAGTAACAAAAGCATGGATTAATTTTTCTGCGTCATTTTTGGACAGAAAATGTCTGATTTTTGCAATGTTACGTAGATGGAAAAAAGCTGTCCTCGAAACAGTCTTGATATGTTCTTCAAAAGAGAGATCAGGGTCCAGAGTAACGCCGAGGTCCTTCACAGTTTTATTTGAGACGACTGTACAACCATCCAGATTAATTGTCAGATTCAACAGAAGATCTCTTTGTTTCTTGGGACCTAGAACAAGCATCTCTGTTTTGTCCGAGTTTAAAAGTAGAAAGTTTGCAGCCATCCACTTCTTTATGTCTGAAACACAGGCTTCTAGCGAGGGCAATTTTGGGGCTTCACCATGTTTCATTGAAATGTACAGCTGTGTGTCGTCCGCATAGCAGTGAAATTTAACATTATGTTTTCGAATAACATCCCCAAGAGGTAAAATATATAGTGAAAACAATAGTGGTCCTAAAACAGAACCTTGAGGAACACCGAAATTTACAATTGATTTGTCAGAGGACAAACCATTCACAGAGACAAACTGATATCTTTCCGACAGATAAGATCTAAACCAGGCCAGAACTTGTCCATGTAGACCAATTTGGGTTTCCAATCTCTCCAAAAGAATGTGGTGATCGATGGTATCAAAAGCGGCACTAAGATCTAGGAGCACGAGGACAGATGCAGAGCCTCGGTCTGACGTCATTAAAAGGTCATTTACCACCTTCACAAGTGCAGTCTCAGTGCTATGATGGGGTCTAAAACCAGACTGAAGCGTTTCGTATACATTGTTTGTCTTCAGGAAGGCAGTGAGTTGCTGTGCAACAGCTTTTTCAAACATTTTTGAGAGGAATGGAAGATTCGATATAGGCCGATAGTTTTTTATAATTTCTGGGTCAAGATTCGGCTTTTTCAAGAGAGGCTTTATTACTGCCACTTTTAGTGAGCTTGGTACACATCCGGTGGATAGAGAGCCGTTTATTATGTTCAACATAGGAGGGCCAAGCACAGGAAGCAGCTCTTTCAGTAGTTTAGTTGGAATAGGGTCCAGTATGCAGCTTGAGGGTTTGGAGGCCATGATTATTTTCATCATTGCGTCAAGAGATATAGTACTAAAACACTTTAGTATCTCCCTTGATCCTAGGTCCTGGCAGAGTTGTGTAGACTCAGGACAATGGAGCTTTGGAGGAATACCCAGATTTAAAGAGGAGTCTGTAATTTGCTTTCTAATGATCATGATCTTTTCCTCAAAGAAGTTCATAAATTTATTACTGCTGAAGTGAAAGCCATCCTCCATTTGCGAAGGCTGCTTTTTAGTTAGCTTTGCGACAGTATCAAAAGGAAATTTCGGATTGTTCTTATTTTCCTCAATTAAGTTGGAAAAATAGGATGATCGAGCAGCAGTGAGGGCTCTTCGATACTGCACGGTACTGTCTTTCCAAGCTAGTCGGAAGACTTCCAGTTTGGTGTGGCGCCATTTCCGTTCCAATTTTCTGGAAGCTTGCTTCAGAGCTCGTGTATTTTCTGTATACCAGGGAGCTAGTTTCTTATGACAGATGTTTTTAGTTTTTAGGGGTGCAACTGCATCTAGGGTATTGCGCAAGGTTAAATTGAGTTCCTCGGTTAGGTGGTTAACTGATTTTTGTCCTCTGACGTCCTTGGGTAGGCAGAGGCAGTCTGGAAGGGCATCAAGGAATCTTTGGGTTGTCTGAGAATTTATAGCACGACTTTTAATGCTCCTTGGTTGGGGTCTGAGCAGATTATTTGTTGCAATTGCAAACGTAATAAAATGGTGGTCCGATAGTCCAGGATTATGAGGAAAAACATTTAGATCCACAACATTTATTCCATGGGACAAAACTAGGTCCAGAGTATGACTGTGGCAGTGAGTAGGTCCAGAGACATGTTGGACAAAACCCACTGAGTCGATGATGGCTCCGAAAGCCTTTTGGAGTGGGTCTGTGGACTTTTCCATGTGAATGTTAAAGTCACCAAAAATTAGAATATTATCTGCTATGACTACAAGATCCGATAGGAATTCAGGGAACTCAGTGAGGAACACTGCATATGGCCCAGGAGGCCTGTAAACAGTAGCTATAAAAAGTGAGTGAGTAGGCTGCATAGATTTCATGACTAGAAGCTCAAAAGACGAAAACGTCATTGTTATTTTTTTTGTAAATTGAAATTTGCTATCGTAAATGTTAGCAACACCTCCGCCTTTGCCGGATGCACGGGGGGTATGGTCACTAGTGTAACCAGGGGGTGAGGCCTCATTTAAAACAGTAAATTCATCAGGCTTAAGCCATGTTTCAGTCAGGCCAATCACATCAAGATTATTATCAGTGATTAGTTCATTGACTATAACTGCCTTGGAAGTGAGGGATCTAACATTAAAGTAACCCAATTTTGAGATGTGAGGTATCACAATCTCTTTCAATAATGGCAGGAATGGAGGAGGTCTTTATACTAGTGAGATTGCTAAAGCGAACACCGCCATTTTTAATTTTGCCCAACCTAGATCGAGGCACAGACACGGTCTCAATGGGGAAAGCTGAGCTGACTACGCTGACTGTGCTAGTGGCAGACTCCACTAAGCTGGCAGGCTGGCTAACAGCCTGCTGCCTGGCCTGCACCCTATTTCATTGTGGAGCTAGAGGAGTTAGAGCCCTGTCTATGTTCGTAGATAAGATGAGAGCACCCCTCCAGCTAGGATGGAGTCCGTCACTCCTCAACAGGCCAGGCTTGGTCCTGTTTGTGGGTGAGTCCCAGAAAGAGGGCCAATTATCGACAAATTCTATCTTTTGGGAGGGGCAGAAAACAGTTTTCAACCAGCGATTGAGTTGTGAGACTCTGCTGTAGAGCTCTATCCATGCTTTTTGCGACACACAGCCACACACATACACACACTCCAGGCCTGAGTTAAATCTGTAGGATTATACAGCGTTAGAGCATAAGGTTGATGGCTTAGTGTGCTAAGTGTCTGAAGTCTTCATTAACACAACTACGGCCATGTGATTCTGTCTCTAGCTAAAACACACAGACACACACACGACTGTTTCCAAGAACCTGGCATTTTAAACATCATTAAGAGGATCAGGGTAAATGCCACCTGCTGTATTTAAACCCCTATTACCTGGAAACACACATGTAACTCTAACAGTCACATCACTCAATGTCCCCTCTCTCTCGCTCTCTCTCTTTCTCTCTCTCTCTCTCTCTCTCTCTCTCTCTCTCTCTCTCTCTCTCTCTCTTTCTCTCTCTCTCTCTCTCTCTCTCTCTCTCTCTCTCTCTCTCTCTCTCTCTCTCTCTCTCTCTCTCTCTCTCTCTCTCTCTCTCTCTCTCTCTCTCTCTCTCTCTCTCTCTCTCTCTCTCTCTCTCTCTCTCTCTCTCTCTCTCTCTCTCTCTCTCTCTCTCTCTCTCTCTCTCTCTCTCTCTCTATCCTTTCATCCTTCTCTCCTAGTGTCCATTTCAGAGGAACAGAGGAGAGGAGTGTTCAACTGGAGATTGCTGTCATTAAATGCACATTAAAGCAGCAGCTAAAATATTGATATGGAAAAGCAGAGAGAGATAGAGCTGTGATGCAGAGAAGAGAGGAAAGGTAGAACATTACAGAGGAGAGCGGAGGAGAAGAAAGGAAAGGTAGAACATTACAGAGGAGAGCGGAGGAGAAGAAAGGAAAGGTAGAACATTACAGAGGAGAGCGGAGGAGAAGAAAGGAAAGGTAGAACATTACAGAGGAGAGCGGAGGAGAAGAAAGGAAAGGTAGAACATTACAGAGGAGAGCGGAGGAGAAGTGAAGTGCAAGCAAGCGAATTATAATGTATCCAAAATGGGCAGCTGAGGAGTTGGTGTGTGTGTGTGTGTGTGTGTGTGTGTGTGTGTGTGTGTGTGTGTGTGTGTGTGTGTGTGTGTGTGTGTGTGTGTGTGTGTGTGTGTGTGTGTGTGTGTGTGTGTGTGTGTGTGTGTGTGTGCGCACCATTATGAGTAACCTTGCTTGAGACCTGAAGAGGCCTAGGCTTCAGCTCAGTGGACTACAGGAGATCCCACAGATGATTGCACAGGCACACCAACACACATAAGCTCATCCATCTATATGTCTGTTGAACATGGTAAACCTAACACCACCTCTAGCCAAAGCTAAATATTATTCTATTGACAAATGAGAGAATTGGAGAGAGAGAGAGAGATAGAGAGAGACATAGAGCAACAGATAGATACAGAGAGAGACAGAGAAAGACAGAGCGATACAGAGAGAGATGTAGAGAGATCTGAGAGACAAGGCAAGA
Source organism: Salmo salar (assembly GCF_905237065.1). Lineage (NCBI taxonomy): Eukaryota > Metazoa > Chordata > Actinopteri > Salmoniformes > Salmonidae > Salmo > Salmo salar. The sequence goes on along the minus strand of NC_059446.1, from coordinate 16,091,757 downwards.
AGGGCATTCTATGCCATTGCCCTTTATGGTTGTGAGGTCTGGGGTCCGCTCACCAACAATTCACAAAATGGGACAAACACCAAATTGAGACTCTGCATGAAGAATTCAGCAAAAATATCCTCCATGTACAACGTAAAACACCAAATAATGCATGCAGAGCAGAATTAGGCCGATACCCACTAATTATCAAAATCCAGAAATGAGACGTTAAATTCTACAACCACCTAAAAGGAAGCGATTCCCAAACTTTCCACAACAAAGCCATCATCTACAGAGATGAACCTGGAGAAGAGTCCCCTAAGCAAGCTGGTCCTGGGGCTCTGTTCACAAACACAAACACACCCCACAGAGCCCCAGGACAGCAGCACAATTAGACCAAACCAAATCATGAGAAAATAAAAAGATAATTACTTGACACATTGGAAAGAATAAACTCTTTAGGGAAAAGGGGCAGCATTGGGAAGTTTGGATGAAAAGCATGCCCAGAGTAAACTGCCTTTTACTTAGGCCCATAAGCTATATTATATGCATATAATTAGTGGATTTGGATCAAAAAAACTCTACAGTTTCCAAAACTGTTAAAATAATGTCTGTGAGTATAACAGAACTCATATGGCAGGCGAAAACCTGAGAAAAATCCAACTAGGAAGTGGGAATTCTGAGGTTTGTAGTTTTCAAGTGAATGCCTATCGAATATCCAGTGTCTGTGGGGTCAGATTGCACTTCCTAAGGCTTCCACTAGATGTCAACAGTCTTTAGAATGTTGTTTCAGGCTTCTATTGTAAAAGGAGAGCGAATAAGAGCTGTTGGAACCAGTGGTCTGGCTGAAAGCCTTTAGTTTAGTCACGTGCACAGCCGTGGGCAAGAGCTCCGTTCCCTTTCATTTCTAAAGACAAAGGAATTGTCCGGTTGGAATATTATTGAAGATTTATGATAAAAACATCCTAAAGATTGATTCTATACATCGTTTGACATGTTTCTACAAACTTTAATGGAACTTTTTTGACTTTTTGTCTGGACTTAGTGCCCGCGTCTTGTGCATTTGGAATAGTGAACTAAACGCGTGAACAAAAAGGAGGTATTTGGACATAAAGATTCACTTTATCGAACAAAACAAACATTTATTGTCTAACATGGAGACCTGGGAGTGCCACCAGATGAAGATCATCAAAGGTTAGTGATTTATTTTAACGCTATTTCTGACTTTTGTGACACCTCTCCTTGGTTGGAAAATGGCTGTATGGTTTTCTGTGGCTAGGCGCTGACCTAACATAATCGCATGGTGTGCTTTCACCGTAAAGCCTTTTTGAAATCGGACACAGCAGCTGGATTAACAAGAAGTGTATCTTGAATCGTATGTATAACACTTGTATCTTATATCAATGTTTATGATGAGTATTTCTGTAATTTGATGTGGCTCTCTGCATTTTCACCGGATGTTTGTTTGAGACAATGCATTTCTGAACATAACACGCCAATTTCAAATGAGGTTTTTGGACATAAAGATTAACTTTATCGAACAAAACAAACATTTATTGTCTAACATGGAGTCCTGGGAGTGCCACCAGATGAAGATCATCAAAGGTTAGTGATTCATTTTAACTCTATTTCTGACTTTTGTGACACCTCTCCTTGGTTGGAAAATGGTTGTATGGTTTCTGTGGCTAGGCGCTGACCTAACATAATCGCATGGTGTGCTTTCACCGTAATGCCTTTTTGAAATCGGGTACTGTTGTTGGATTAACGAGAAGTTTATCTTTAAAATGGTGTATAATACTTGTATGTTTGAGGAATTTTAATTATGAGTTTTCTGTTTGAATTTGGCGCCCTGCAATTTCACTGGCTGTAGGCTAGGTGTCCGCTAGCGGAACCCCCTTCCCAGAAAGTTTAACAAAAAAACCCAGAGCAAACTAGAATGCTATTTTGCCTTAAACAGAGAGTACACAGTGGCAGAATACCTGACCACTGGGACTGACCCAAACTTAAGGAAAGCTAGGATTATGTACAGACTCAGTGAGCATAGCCTTGCTATTGAGAAAGGCTGCCGTAGGCAGACATGGCTCTCAAGAGAAGACAGGCTATGTGCACACTGCCCACAAAATGAGGTGGAAACTGAGCTGCACTTCCTAACCTCCTGCCCAATGTATGACCATATTAGAGACACATATTTCCCTCAGATTCCACAGATCCACAATGAATTCGAAAACAAACCCACTTTTGATAGACTCCCATATCTCTGGGTGAAATACCACAGTGTGCCATCACAGCAGCAAGATTTGTGACCTGTTGCCACAAGGAAAGGGCAACCAGTGTAGAACAAACACCATTGTAAATACAAACCTATATTTATGCTTATTAATTTTCCCTTGTGTACTTTAACCATTTGTACATTGCTACAACACTGTATATATACATAATATGACATTTGTAATGTCTTTATTCTTTTGAAACTTCTGTATGTTTAATGTTTACTGTTAATTTTTATTGATTATTTCACTTTTGTATATTATCTACCTCACTTGCTTTGGCAATGTTAACATGTTTCCCATGCCAATAAAGCCCCTTGAATTGAATTGAATTGAATTGAGAGACTGAGTGAGACAGACAGAGACATAGAGAGACAGAGAGAGACAGAGAGAGACAGAGAGAGACAGAGAGAGACATAGAGAGACAGAGAGAGACCGAGAGAGACATAGCGAGACAGAGAGAGACAGAGAGAGATATAGAGAGACAGAGATAGATATAGAGAGACAGAGAGAGATATAGAGAGACAGAGAGAGATATAGAGAGACAGAGAGAGACAGAGAGAGACAGAGAGATATAGAGAGACAGAGAGAGATATAGAGAGACAGAGAGAGACTGAGAGAGACACAGAGAGACAGAGAGAGACAGAGATATAGAGAGAGAGTAGAGAGAGACAGAGAGAGACACAGAGAGATAAAGAGAGACAGAGAGAAACAGAGAGAGATATAAAGAGAGACAGAGAGAGACAGAGAGAGATATAGAGAGATACAGAGAGAGATACAGAGATATATACAGAGAGAGACAGAGATATATACAGAGAGAGACAGAGATACAGAGAGAGAGAGACAGAGAGAGAGAAACAGAGAGATACAGAGAGAGACAGAGAGAGACAGAGAGAGACAGAGAGAGAGAAACAGAGAGATATAGAGAGAGATACAGAGAGAGAGAGATACAGAGAGAGATATATATACAGAGAGAGACAGAGATGGAGAGACAGAGATAGATACAGAGAGAGACAGAGATCAATACAGAGAGAGAGAGATACAGAGAGAGAGAGATATACAGAGAGAGACAGAGATGGAGAGACAGAGATAGATACAGAGAGAGACAGAGAGATACAGAGATGATGAAGGACTTGCCCTGAGTCATCTCTTAACAGTACATTACTCAGTAGACAGTTACAAAAGAGAGCTAGTTAGACAATGGTTGTCAAGGTTAGATTCTACGAGTTTTGTTATTGTTGAAAAACCTTTTCAATCCCCATGCCAGTCGCAGAATAATGAGATGTCCTGCTTGATTTGAATCTCCTGCACACTCACACACAGACACACGCACACACACTATGATTGTCTGTTGATATTTGATGTGTACAGAAAGCTGTTGAATAGTAAAAATGTGAGTGGTTATGACAGCAGTAACATTATGGATGGGTCCTCTGATACGTAGAGAACTGCGGGAGGATCTATGAGACTACATGGCTGGATTTGTGTGTCTGTATTTGAAAAAGAGGGAGAGAAGGTATTGCTTTCAAGCTTATTTTTGTCAAATGTCAGCATATTTTAGGCTGATGCCTTGTGCATGCAGTATGCCTCGGTTACTCTTCTCTGTATTCCAGGGTGATCACATGTCCTATATAATCAGGCCATGTCAGATCTGTGTGTGTGTGTCATAATTTAAGGAGTGTGTGTAAGTGGTCAGGACAGGAAGCGTGTGTCCTGTATCTAGTCCACTGAATCACTCTCATGTAATGTCCACTCCTGACCTGTCATACTGAGGAGTCATTAGTGTGTCCGTGTGTGTGTGTGTCCGTGTGTGTGTGCAGTGTGCAGTGTGCAGTGTGTGTGTGTGTGTGTGTGTGTGTGTGTGTGTGTGTGTGTGTGTGTGTGTGTGTGTGTGTGTGTGTGTGTGTGTGTGGCAGTGTGTGTGTGCAGTGTGTGTGTGCAGTGTGTGTGTGTGTGCGTGCGTGTGCGCGTGCGTGTGCGTGTGTGTGTGTGTGTGTGCGCGTGTGTGTGTGCGCGTGTGTGTGTGTGGGTGGGTGGGTGCTCTCTCCACCAGAGGTAAAGAGTTCATCTCTATAGATGTCGGTGATGGTTAATGAGTGTTAAGTCAGAGCAAATGTCAGCCAATCACACTATATATAAAATCCATTATAATCACACTATATATAAAACCCATTATAATCACACTATATGTAAAACCCATTATAATCACACTATATATAAAACCCATTATAATCACACTATATATAAAATCCATTATAATAACACTATATATAAAACCCATTATAATCACACTATATGTAAAACCCATTATAATAACACTATATATAAAACCCATTATAATCACACTATATATAAAATCCATTATAATCAGACTACATATATAACCCATTATAATCAGACTACATATATAACCCATTATAATCACACTATATGTAAAACCCATTATAATCAGACTATATATAAAACTCATTATAATCAGACTACATATATAACCCATTATAATCACACTATATGTAAAACCCATTATAATCAGACTATATATAAAACCCATTATAATCAGACTATATATAAAACCCATTATAATCAGACTACATATATAACCCATTATAATCACACTATATGTAAAACCCATTATAATCACACTATATGTAAAACCCATTATAATCACACTATATATAAAACCCATTATAATCACACTATATGTAAAACCCATTATAATCACACTATATGTCAAACCCATTTTAATCACACTATATGTAAAACCCATTTTAATCACACTATATGTAAAACCCATTATAATCACACTATATGTAAAACCCATTTTAATCACACTATATGTAAAACCCATTTTAATCACACTATATGTAAAACCCATTATAATCACACTATATGTAAAACCCATTTTAATCACACTATATATAAAACCCATTATAATCACACAATATGTAAAACCCATTATAATCACACTATATGTAAAACCCATTTTAATCCTACTATATATAAAACCCGTTATAAAAACACTATATAGTAAGGTTGGACAGTGTTCAGATTTTCATATCGTCATATTCTCTCACCCTGGGATTTACGGTATTACTGGTTTAGTACTCAAGCGGGTGCCAAAAAATCCCACAAAAAAAGCCTATTGAGCGTGTATTACCAGAATGCACAACAATCTTCATAAGTTATAGCGAATTTGCATGGAGGCTGCTTGCTAAATATGCTAACCAGTGCAAAAGAAAATTAACGAATTACAAAGACAGGCAATACAGCTCATAAAATTATACATATATAGGTAGGAGCAACCGAATGTCATTTTTGGTGAGTTTGGACATTTACAAGCGAATGTGAAAGAGAGATATTGTGCAAATGAACAAAGTTTTGATGGATGCAGTACTGGCTGTCCAGCAGCATGTCTACACGCTGTGTCTGTGTGGAGTCTGTGTGGAGGCTGGAGTCAATTGAACTTCACTCACCATTCTTGAGTTTACCCCTTTAGTTAACAGTATCAATGTTGCGCTCTACTGTGGGAAATGTGATCGAATCAACGCAATATTAGCCACTTTTCAAAGGGAATATACTGAAATAAAATGAACTATGTAAGACTTAGTATACAAAATGAACTGTACAAGAAATGTTCTTGTAGGCAGAGCGCATAGGAGTAGGATTCTATTGCATTGACAGACACAGCTCAGGCCCTACTGTACACAGACCGGTGCGCCATAACCAATCCGAGATGCAGTAGGCCTATATGCAAATAGCCATTGTCATATATGGATCTGTGCCATTCACTTTGAACTGGACTGTGTTTAGGATATGATATGAGCAGCAGTGAGTAGATGAGCTTGTTTTGAGATCAAAGCGAGAGCTGCATGTAGCCACATGTGCACCGTTTGACATATTCTTTAGTAGTTAGTGAGTTATTAGCACAGTTATAGCTAATGTCTAGTCAGCAATGGGGGAGTAGTTGCTTACAACAAATAAGAGCACAAAATATGTGCATTTCTAGCCATCACTGAAAAGCCAGTCAGGTAAAGAGTTATTTTATGTCTTAAAGGGGCAGTGTTCTATTTTGAGACAGACTTGAGTAAGCTAAGTAGCCAATAGGCAGAGCGTAGTATAATTTCTCTGATTCTCTGTAATGATGGTATGGGAATATAAATATCTTTTATTTTGTAAAGTGTTTTCTTGCATCAAACAACACAACATTTTCAGTCACCTCCTTGTCTAAAAGACAAGTGGCTAAACGAGTTAATGCCAAGCCTTGCATGTTTTTTTCAAAAGTCTCATGGAATGTAGGGCTACATTGAACACCACACATTGGCTTAATGATAGAACAGCTAATTACATGTAAAATATGTATGGGATGCATTTTCTTTGTTTTTGATGGTATGCCACTCTGGCAGGCCTACATTATGATCAAATAGCCACAGTAGCCTACTTGGCCACTGTTAAAACTTGAACTTAAAGCGGGTACAGCTTCAGTGTTCACAGTAACCACACACCAGAAGTTGCACAGAAAACTGTACTATGGAACAGAGATAAATTATATATAGAATGATCGTAAAAAGCTCTGGGGTGCCTTTCAATAAATTCTAGGCGAAAAAGCAAAATCGGCTCCATCCTTCATTGAGGCAGATGGTTTGTTCATAACAAAACCCTTTGATTTTGCCAAACACTTTAATAACTTTTTTGTTGACAAGATTAGCAAACTTGGGCATGACATGCAAACAACAAATTCTGAGCCTTTATATTCATGCATATCAGACCAAATAGTGAAAGACAAGTACTGTAGTTTTGAATTTCTCAAGGTTGGTGTGAAAGAGGTGAAACATTGTTGCTGCCTATAAATAAGGACAATTGAAAAATGAAAGGAGAGCCACACACTCTAGGAGCTCAGATGCAATAATTTAATAACCAAATAACCAACGTTATTAGTTTAAAAGTACAAATCTCAGAGCGTCGTAGCACCATTAGGTGCAAAAACTCGACTTACCCGGTTGCGGCCCACTTTCTGGAAACAAACCACTCGATTTAGTCCCTGCGTTATATTGGCATCGAACATGTCACCCTCCCTAGGAGAGGGGTTGACCTCGTCAATTTATTGTTAAAACGAGAGGCTGCCTGGATCTTTAATTTAAAGACCCTTGATCCCTTTAGTCTCAACGTAGACTTTGATCTGAAGCCATTCTTGTGATTATTGTGATTTTGCTATTGTAAATGTTTGTTGGCCTATGTAGCCAAATTGTATCTACGATTGTGCACTATCCATTCATGTTTTTGGTATGTTATTTTTATATCTGAGAATTAACAAATGATATCAGGCCACACCCGGCCATGATTACAGACACCTGTGTGTGTCCTTTGACACTATATAAACGAGTCACCCCGCAGTGTTTGTCATTATACCCTGATGAAGACAGCTTGTCTGTCAAAACGTTGGTTATTTGGTTATTCAATTATTGCATCTGAGCTTCTAGAGTGTGCGGCTCTCCTTTCATTTTTCAAGTGTTCTACTCCACTAACCAGCACTTCACCTAAATAGGTGTTTCTTTTGCCTCTATATAAATAAGGACAAGCCACCTGGTATCGACAACCTGGATGGTACATTTCTGAGGTTGGCAGGGGAAAACATTGTGACTCCGGTTTGCCACATCTTCAATTTAAGCCAAGAAGATGGAGTGTGTCCTCAGGCCTGGAGGGAGGCAAAGTTCATTACGCTGCCCAAGAATAGCAAAGCACCCATTAACATTAAAACCGTAATAGGCCAACGACCAATGTTTAATTTTGTAAATAAAAAAAATCTGCCCCCCAAAAAAGTCCTGCTCCTTCCCTTACTTTTCCTAAATGTTTGTATTTGACATTACTCATTTGTCAGAATTTAGAAATCACAAACAGAAAAGTATTTAGAGCCTTTTTATCAGTTTTTTCACACCTATTCATAACTTAACCCTCCAAAACAATGTGCTGTAGGATGTTGGTACCCAGCCAGGCGCCAAGACAATGTGCTGTAGGACGTTGGTACCCAGCCAGGCTCTAAGACAATGTGCTGTAGGACGTTGGTACCCAGCCAGGCTCCAAGACAATGTGCTGTAGGACGTTGGTACCCAGCCAGGCTCCAAGACAATGTGCTGTAGGACGTTGGTACCCAGCCAGGCTCCAAGACAATGTGCTGTAGGATGTTGGTACCCAGCCAGGCTCTAAGACAATGTGCTGTAGGACGTTGGTACCCAGCCAGGCTCCAAGACAATGTGCTGTAGGACGTTGGTACCCAGCCAGGCTCCAAGACAATGTGCTGTAGGATGTTGGTACCCAGCCAGGCTCCAAGACAATGTGCTGTAGGACGTTGGTACCCAGCCAGGCTCCAAGACAATGTGCTGCAGGACGTTGGTACCCAGCCAGGCTCCAAGACAATGTGCTGTAGGACGTTGGTACCCAGCCAGGCTCCAAGACAATGTGCTGTAGGACGTTGGTACCCAGCCAGGCTCCAAGACAATGTGCTGTAGGATGTTGGTACCCAGCCAGGCTCCAAGACAATGTGCTGTAGGACGTTGGTACCCAGCCAGGCTCTAAGACAATGTGCTGTAGGACGTTGGTACCCAGCCAGGTGCTAATGCGTCTCTCTGTCCTCACTGAATGAATGACAAATGGATGAATGGGGGATAATTGTGCACCTTACCTCACAATGGAATTTAAATTAGGCCTAACTGAATGATAAATAGGGTGAAGTGGTTGATTTAATTTAGAAAGACAATAGTGTAATGATGAGTTGGTTTTATGCCTATGTAATTATCAGCATCATTTAACCATGCCTTGCCGGTTGATACCATTCTCTTTTACGTTTCACTTTGTAAAAGGAAGCTTTTATGAGACAGTTTTCTTTACTATAACAAATGTATTGTAAGGAAAAGTAAGGAATGCTATGTGTTGCATTCGGCCTTTAGAATAATGCAAAACATATCCTTGACTCCATCCAAGTTGTTGAGCAGGAAACACATAATGCCAGTCAGCCTGCACAGACGGCTCATCAAAACTACACCTAAACTACACCTAAACTACACCTAAATGAATTTCACACATAATAAGAGTTAGCCTATGGGCAAGATTAAATTGACATTAATCTGATGAGTGACAATATTAACCCTATCAGGTCCCAAATTGTACATGAAGAGATGGGCGTATCTTGTAATTGACAGATGCAGGGAAAGTAACATCACTTTATCAAATCCTCCTTCAGAGTCACATGCAGTTTTTATGATACTTACCTTTGTCAAAATTCAAGTTGTGCAGCTTAGGTTGTGGCTGTCATGAAATTTCATCGACTGGTGATTGTCACGGAAATAACTGTCGGTCTCACGGTAATTGACCGCAATTAACATAAACACATTTAGCATCTCCTGGCTTCCAACAAGCCACTGATGCAGACCTTTCAAAAATCTACATTTTCAAAAGTCTAACAAATCCATGTAATATAGCCTAAACCTTCACAATAAATCCATTATTTATTTTGTCTAACGAAACATGATATGAAGAAAATGTAGTCTATTTCAGAACAGAATAGCATACTCTGAGTTGTCCTGATGTGGCTATGCCATATGGCTGTGGGCTACACTAGTTCATTTAGCAGGTCCTGAACTGGCTATGCCATATGGCTGTGGGCTACACTAGTTCATTTAGCAGGTCCTGATGTGGCTATGCCATATGGCTGTGGGCTACACTAGTTCATTTAGCAGGTCCTGATGTGGCTATGCCATATGGCTGTGGGCTACACTAGTTCATTTAGCAGGTCCTGATGTGGCTATGCCATATGGCTGTGGGCTACACTAGTTCATTTAGCAGGTCCTGATCTGGCTATGCCATATGGCTGTGGGCTACACTAGTTCATTTAGCAGGTCCTGATGTGGCTAGGCCATATGGCTGTGGGCTACACTAGTTCATTTAGCAGGTCCTGATGTGGCTATGCCATATGGCTGTGGGCTACACTAGTTCATTTAGCAGGTCCTGATGTGGCTATGCCATATGGCTGTGGGCTACACTAGTTCATTTAGCAGGTCCTGATGTGGCTATGCCATATGGCTGTGGGCTACACTAGTTCATTTAGCAGGTCCTGATGTGGCTATGCCATATGGCTGTGGGCTACACTAGTTCATTTAGCAGGTCCTGATGTGGCTATGCCATATGGCTGTGGGCTACACTAGTTCATTTAGCAGGTCCTGATGTGGCTATGCCATATGGCTGTGGGCTACACTAGTTCATTTAGCAGGTCCTGATGTGGCTATGCCATATGGCTGTGGGCTACACTAGTTCATTTAGCAGGTCCTGATGTGGCTATGCCATATGGCTGTGGGCTACACTAGTTCATTTAGCAGGTCCTGATCTGGCTATGCCATATGGCTGTGGGCTACACTAGTTCATTTAGCAGGTCCTGATGTGGCTATGCCATATGGCTGTGGGCTACACTAGTTCATTTAGCAGGTCCTGATCTGGCTATGCCATATGGCTTTGGGCTACACTAGTTCATTTAGCAGGTCCTGATGTGGCTATGCCATATGGCTGTGGGCTACACTAGTTCATTTAGCAGATCCTGATGTGGCTATGCCATATGGCTTTGGGCAACACTAGTTCATTTAGCAGGTCCTGATGTGGCTATGCCATATGGCTGTGGGCTACACTAGTTCATTTAGCAGGTCTTGATGTGGCTATGCCATATGGCTGTGGGCTACACTAGTTCATTTAGCAGGTCCTGATGTGGCTATGCCATATGGCTGTGGGCTACACTAGTTAATTTAGCAGGTCTTGATGTGGCTATGCCATATGGCTGTTGGCTACACTAGTTCATTTAGCAGGTCCTGATGTGGCTATGCCATATGGCTGTGGGCTACACTAGTTCATTTAGCAGAAAAGATTTGCTTAGAATTCCATGGCTTTTTTATGTATTATTTTATAGTATAAACAATTGAATAAAGCTGGATAAAATAGAAAGGACATGCGGCTATTCTGTGCTGAGCGGTTAACAAAGAAATAGGTATTCCTATATGCTTAATTTGGAGTTATTAATGTAACTTTAGTTGTTCTGCAAACGTTGGGCTATATATATGTTTTGATGTTTAATACATTGTAAGGCTGCATGATGCGACTATAATGATGATTTGAAAAAAGTCGCTTGAAAGGCATGAGCTCTGCTTTGTTTTTTTGCGCAGGCTGTACACACTTCATCAGTCACTCATTCACAATTTGACAAGAACTTGATAATGCCTCAAATTTCACGGCAGCATCCCCTTTGTGTGGCCGTAATGCACCCTAAAAAAATCTATGCCTTTTGCAGCCAGTGGCCATTGTGCCTTTGGCCCAGAGTGCTGTGTTGTGTCCTCCTACCTGAGTGCTGCCTGCTCCGGGTATTTCTCACAGGCTACAAGTGAAGACAGACACATCGGGGACGCAAGTCCTTATCCAATTCCAAGGTGCATATTGAAGATATTGAAAGAACAACCAACAACACTAGTAGGCCTACTGAACAGCAAAAGCACTAGCCTATGTCAATCTACCATCCCCCATAGTATAACATTTGACCTATTCGATTCTGTGTGAGAAATAAATATTTCAAACATAGTCTGGGACAGTTGTGGGATGCGATAGATCCAAAATTAATTCAACCACTAGCATCAAAACACATTTTTTTCGAAAAGTGGCTGATGCAACAGATCAGAACGTTTAGCTTAAAATGTTAGGCTATTTCTTCACATTATAAGCGCAGCAATGCGCACAGTAGGCAGTAGGCTATAAACTCAAATGTTCCGTTACCGTGACTAAACTGTCACGTGGAATTAGATTGCCTTCATGACTCCTGATGCAACAACCAGCTCAGGTGAAGCTCTATTTCCAAATGTCACTTTTTCCAAGAATATCTGTGCTGTCCATGCATTCAGCACACGACCCCTTGTGCAGCAGCATTGATCTGGCTACTAAGCAAAAACAGTAACTTAATAGACTCAAAATATGCTATTCTGTTGTCAATGGATGAATGGGTGATAGAAACCAGACAGAAACTGATAATGGTGCATGTGACTTCACTGAACTGAATGATGAGGAGAGGGAAGAGGGTGATTGAATTTGATTGATCTGAGGGATGAGGTTGAAGTGGATGATTGAATTTAGAACAATAGCGTAATGATGATAAAGAATTGTGGGCGTTATGGGCGATCTAATTATTTTATTATGAAAGGCTGGAAATGGTATATAATTTCCTCTGGAAGAGTCAAGTCAGACACTGAGTACAACATACAATGTGTGTAGTTCACAATGGCAAGCCCAACCAAACGAATGGACGCACTGACAGCATTGCAAATGTTGCAGATTTTCGATGAGTTTGAGTCAGATGGAGAATCGGATATTGAGCTTGAAATTGAAGTTGGTGATGAAGAGTCTTCATCTGATTCTGATGTTGACTTCGAGCCTCCGAGGACTGAGCCTCGCCGCAGAAAAAAAACAGAACAGAGCCAACTGAGATGGTGATCCTAACTGACACGGTGAGACAGGAGTCTGGGAGGGATGGCACGGTGAGACAGGAGTCTGGGAGGGATGGCACGGTGAGACAGGAGTCTGGGAGGGATGGCACGGTGAGACAGGGGTCTGGGAGGGATGGCACGGTGAGACAGGAGTCTGGGAGGGATGGCACGGTGAGACAGGAGTCTGGGAGGGATGGCACGGTGAGACAGGAGTCTGGGAGGGATGGCACGGTGAGACAGGAGTCTGGGAGGGATGGCACGGTGAGACAGGAGTCTGGGAGGGATGGCACGGTGAGACAGGAGTCTGGGAGGGATGGCACGGTGAGACAGGAGTCTGGGAGGGATGGCACGGTGAGACAGGGGTCGTGGAGGGATGGCACGGTGAGACAGGAGTCTGGGAGGGATGGCACGGTGAGACAGGAGTCTGGGAGGGATGGCACGGTGAGACAGGAGTCTGGGAGGGATGGCACAGTGTGACAGGAGTCTGGGAGGGATGGCACAGTGAGACAGGAGTCTGGGAGGGATGGCACGGTGAGACAGGAGTCTGGGAGGGATGGCACGGTGAGACAGGAGTCTGGGAGGGATGGCACGGTGAGACAGGAGTCTGGGAGGGATGGCACGGTGAGACAGGAGTCTGGGAGGGATGGCACGGTGAGACAGGGGTCGTGGAGGGATGGCACGGTGAGACAGGAGTGTGGGAGGGATGGCACGGTAAGACAGGAGTCTGGGAGGGATGGCACGGTGAGACAGGAGTCTGGGAGGGATGGCACGGTGAGACAGGGGTCTGGGAGGGATGGCACGGTGAGACAGGAGTCTGGGAGGGATGGCACGGTGAGACAGGAGTCTGGGAGGGATGGCACGGTGAGACAGGAGTCTGGGAGGGATGGCACGGTGAGACAGGAGTCTGGGAGGGATGGCACGGTGAGACAGGAGTCTGGGAGGGATGGCACGGTGAGACAGGAGTCTGGGAGGGATGGCACAGTGAGACAGGGTTCTGGGAGGGATGGCACGGTGAGACAGGGGTCATGGAGGGATGGCACGGTGAGACAGGGGTCGTGGAGGGGTGGCACGGTTTGGGTTAAAAAGAGTGACGAGTTTATGTGACATGCAGATGTTGCAGCATATCAGAGATTTTACTGTTGCTCATGTACACAGAAAAGGAAACAGTATGTGGGACATGTCTATGGATAAACTGAAAGCATTTATTGCACTCTTGTATGTCCGCAGGGCGTGCGGCGGAAAGAGCATGGATGTGGAGTCATTTTGGTCAGATAGGTATGGGGGGACTATTTCTGAGGGACCATGTCACGCAAACCCCTTCAGAGACATTATGCAAGACATGCAGCAGGTGCACACGAAACAAGGCCCATGAAAACTGTGCAGTGTAACCAATTTGTTTATGGGGCTTGCTCACACAAAGCCCTGCAGCTGTGTGCTGACTGTGGACCTGAAGCTTAAAGAGAAGACCAGATTGAGAATGCGTACGAGTATAAGTGCACAATACAGTGTCCGATACAATCAACAAATACTGTATTTATATCTTGTCATTAATATATTTACACCCATATTTCTTTATGCAATTAATCCTTTACAATTGTTAATGTACTGGTGCTTTTGTTTAGGAATACAGCAAATCATTTCACCTGTGACCTGGTGGTTATAGTATTATATTTTTAGTTTCTACTTAGTCAAAAGAAGCGGTAACTGGACTAATGAATTAATATAACTATTACTAATCAAATCTCCTAATAAAGTTTCTCAAATGGAAACACTGTAATGTTTTTATTGTCAGGAAAATGAAAATAGGCTACAGGCCTACGCTTTTTCTCAGACTTTGTGCAATTATACAAAACATATCCTTGACTGTCTATACAAAGACTATTGTTGTTATATTTATTAATATATTTCTTCGTGCAATGAATCCTTTACAATAGTTTATGCAATATTTATCAAGCGTTGGTTCTTATGTTTGTGCACCTTGCGGGTTGACATGCGTCTGATGCATATGTAAAAGGTGACGACCGTCAGCGTTCTTATAGGCTGTTCTAGTGTAAATGGTTCAAACAGCCGACCAATCAGCCTGTAAACTTTGGGATTTTCTTTTGTTGCCAAATACAAGGTTATTTTATAGAAAACATATTGGCAACAGACTTTCAGCATGCTTATAGGTAAGGGCACTCAACATGCTCGGCACTGACAAAAATGACTGATGATTGGCTAAAATAAATTAATAATTAGCTGTTTTATTAGATTTCAGTGCAGCTTTTGATATCATTACTCATAACCTATTGCTATTAAGAAACATAGGTGTTATTGATTTACATCCTCTGACTTGTCATGGATTGAGAATTACCTATCTAACAGAACACAGAGAGTTTTCTTTAATGGAAGCCTCTCTAATGCAAATTCAGTTGAGTGTGGTCTAGAGCCATTATTGTTTTCTGTTTTTCCTAATGACCTTCCACTGACCATAAATAAGCCTGTGTGTCTATGTTCGCTGACGACTCATCACTATACATGTCGGCTACGACAGTAAAGTCATTAACTGACACTTTAACATAGAGATCCAGTCAGGCTGCTGCTAAATATCTCAAAAACTTGAGCATCGTTTTTGGGGAAAATCTCTCCCTCGACCCTTAACATCTAGATGTATTATTGAATAATGTGGCGATTGAGCAAGTTGAGGAGACTAAACTGCTGGGTGTAACCCTAGATCGCAAGCTGTCATGGTCTAAACATATATACTCAATGGTTGCTAAAATGGGAAGAGGTCTGTCCATGATAAATTGCTGCTCTGTTTTCTTGACATCTCAGTCAATCAGACAGGTCCTACAGTGCAAGGAAGGCAAAGAAGGACATAGGCAACTTAAAGTTAGTCCAGAACAGAAAAGCACAGATTGCACTTACATGTGGATGTACAGTACATAGAGGGTGAATGTCAATGACATGCATCTCAATCTCTCCTGGCTCAAAATTGAGGAGAGATTGACTACATCACAATTGGTCCTTTTGTGAAGTATTGATGTGTTGAAGGTACCGAACTGTCTGTTCAAGCAGTTGGCTCACAGTTCAGACACTCATCAGTACAACACAAGACATGTAACCAGAGGTCTCTTCACAGTCCCCAGATCCAGAACAGAGGCTGGGAAACGCACAGTATTAAATAGAGCCATTACTACATAGAACTCTCTGGCACACCAGCTAACTCAAGGTAGCAATACAACCAGGTTATTTAGATGAAAGAACACCTCACGGCATGACAGGGACTATGAAGACACACACAGACATTTTCATATATTTTGTATTGTATATTGCTTTATATTATGTAATGTATTATCTAGTGTTATGTAGTGTTATATATATTATGTACTGTATTATCTAGTGTTATGTAGTGTTATATATATTATGTACTGTATTATCTAGTGTTATGTAGTATTATATATATTATGTACTGTTTTATCTAGTGTTATGTAGTGTTATATATATTATGTACTGTATTATATAGTATTATGTAGTGTTATACATATTATGTACTGTATGATCTAGTGTTATGTAGTATTATATATATTATGTACTGTGTTATGTAGTGTTATATATATTATGTACTGTATTTTCTAGTGTTATGTAGTGTTATATATATATATTATGTACTGTATTGTCTAGTGTTATGTAGTATTATATATATTATGTACTGTATTATCTATCTAGTGTTATGTAGTGTTATATATATTATGTACTGTATTATCTAGTGATATGTAGTGTTATATTTATTATGTACTGTGTTATCTAGTGTTATGTAGTATTATATATATTATGTATTCTATTTGTTATGTTTTGCTTCCTGTTTGGACCCCAGGAAGAGTAGCAGCTGCTTTGGCAGCAGCTAATTGGGGCTCCTAATAAAATACTAAAATACTAATGCAGTACCTCAGGAAGTGCTAATGACCAGCTATAGCTGTTTCCTGTATGAATCAGCTCACTTGAGAGTCACGAACACACACCAGTGTTTCCCCTATATTCATTTAGCAGCAGCATGGTTTCACACTGAAAAATCAAATGTTGTGCCTTCACCACACTGTCTGTGTGGGTGGACCATTTCAGATTGTCAGTGATGTGTATGGCATAGAACTTTAAACTTTTCACCTTCCACACTGCTGTCCCCTTCGATGTGGATAGGGGGGTGCTCCCTCTGCTGTTTCCTGAAGTCCACGATCAGCTCCTTGGTTTTGTTGACATTGAGGGAGAGGTTATTTTCCTGGCACCACTCCGCCAGGGCCCTCACCTCCTCCATGTAGGCTGTCTCATCATAGTTGGTAATCAAGCCTACTACAGTTGGGTCATCTGCAAACTTGATGATTGAGTTGGAGGCGTGCATGGCCACGCAGTCATGGGTGAACAGGGAGTACAGAAGGGGGCTGAGCACGCACCCTTGTAGGGCCCCTGCGTTGATTATCAGCGCAGTGGAAATGTTGTTTCCTACATTCACCACCTGGAGGGCATCCTGTCAGGAAGTCCAAGACCCAGTTGCACAGGGCGGGGTTCAAACCCATGGCCTCGAGCTTAATGACGAGTTTGGAGGGTACTATGGTGTTGAATGCTGAGCTGTAGTCAATTAACAACATTCTTACATAGGTATTCCTCTTGTCCAGATGGGATAGGGCAGTGTGCAGTGTGATGGCGATTGCATCGTCTGTCGATCTATTTGGGTGTCAGGTAAGGTGGAGGTGAAATTATCCTTAAATAGCCTCTCAAAGCACTTCATGATGACAGAAGTGAGTGCTACAGGGCGAAAGTAATTTAGTTCAGTTTCCTTCACTTTCTTGAGTACAGGAACAATGCTGGACATCTTGAAGCATGTGGGGACAGCAGACCGGGATAGGGAGAGATTGAATATGTCCGTAAACACTCCATCCAGCTGGTCTGTGCATGCTCTGAAGACGTGGCTAGGGATACTGTCTGGGTCAGCAGCCTTGCGAGGGTTAAGAAAAATGTGCTTTAAAATTGCCAAATTGTCTTTCAGCTTCACAGAAAATATTATACAATTGGAAAAACAAAAAGTAGCCTCTTGTTGTTCCAGAAAAAAACGTGCTTATTGTTAATAGCACGCCTGCCTAGAAAAATATTTATTGACCAATGTGTTGGGGATAGTTGGTGTCATCATCATTTGACTGTCATTCATTTTGGAGTAGAATGTCCTTTTAAAACGTCACCGGAAATGACCTTGTCACAGTCTCCCGCGTCCTTTGCCACCGCTGCAAAAACTGTTTAGGAGAAACGCTGCGACCACATCTAGACCTCTATCCCCACCCCTCTCCCTCCCTCTCTCTCTCTCCATATCTATCTATCTCTCTCTCCCACCCCTCCCTTTCTCTCTCTCTCTCTCTCGCTCTCTCTCTCTCTCTCTCTCTCTCTCTCTCTCTCTCTCCATATCTATCTCTCTCTCCCACCCCTCCCTTTCTCTCTCTCTCTCTCTCTCTCTCTCTCTCTCTCCATATCTATCTCTCTCTCCCACCCCTCTCCCTCCCTCTCTCTCTCTTTCCCTCTCTTCCTCTCACCCCCCCTCCATGTCTCTGTTGAACCAGTATTGGGAGTGTGTACCATCAGCTAATCCAAACTTGAGAGGCTGTTGAAATCAGGATTGAGGGCACTATGGGTGATTTGAATGTGATGGATTTGTGAATTTAAATTGACCTTATAAAGTGGGATTTAAAATTCACAATCCCCTCTCTCTCCCTCCCTCCCTCCCTCTCTTTCTCTTTCTCTCACTTCCACTCTCTCTTTCTCTCTCTCTCTCCCACTCCCACTCTCTCTCTCCCTCCCCCTACCTCTTTCTCTCTCTCTCTCTCTCTCTCTCTCTCTCTCTCTCTCTCTCTCTCCCTCCCTCCCTCCACCTACCTTTCTCTCTCCCTCTCTCTCTCTCCCACTCTCTCCCTACCCCTACCTCTTTATCTCTCTCTCTCCCACTCTCTCTCTCCCTCCCTCCACCTACCTCTCTCTCTCTCTCTCTCTCCCACTCTCTCTCTCCCTCCCTCCACCTACCTCTCTTTCTCTCTCCCTCTCTCTCCCTCCTCATCCCTCTCTTTCTCTCACTCCCACACTCTCTCTCGCTCCCTCCCCCTACCTCTCTCTCTCTCTCCCACCCTCTCTCTATCTCTCACCGCCTCCATGTCTCTGTTAAACCAGTATTAGGAGTGTGTACTGTAGTATGAATGTGAGTAGACAGCCCAGTTCATGCTCACAGTGTATTTTTAGCCTGGTTTAGCCCTCCTGTAGTCCCGTCTCCTGTCTTGTCCCAGCTCAGGCCGGCTTTAGCCTGGTTTAGCCCTCCTGTAGTCCCCTGCCTCCTGTCCTGTCCCAGCTCAGGCCGACTTTGGCCTGGTTTTTCCTGTGTTGACCAGGGTTGACTGATCTCCTGATTGTTAGTCAGGCTTAATTCCAGACCCATGTCAGTGTGTCTTCCAAACCTCTCACTGTGTACTGTATGTTTCTGCTTCATTCCAAATATATGTCTCTGTGTGTGTGTGTGTGTGTGTGTGTGTGTGTGTGTGTGTGTGTGTGTGTGTGTGTGTGTGTGTGTGTGTGTGTGTGTGTGTGTGTGTGGGTGCGCGTGCGTGTGTGTGTGTGTGATAAAGTGCACAGTGGGTCTGACTGAGAGCCTTAGGCACAGGGCAGTCACACTCTCCCTCCTCTCTCTCTATCTCTCTATCTCTATCCCCCTCTCTATCCCTATCTCTATCCCTCTCTCTATCTCTATCCCCCTCTCTATCTCTATCCCCCTCTCTATCTCTATCCCTTTCTCTATTTCTATCCCTCTCTCTATCTCTACCCCCTCTCTATCTCTATCCCCCTCTCTATCTCTATCCCCTCTCTCTATCTCTTCCCCTCTCTCTATCTCTATCCCCTCTCTGTCTCGGTCCCCCCTCTATCTCTATCCCCTCTCTCTATCTCTATCCCCTCTCTCTATCTCTTCCCCTCTCTCTATCTCTATCCCCTCTCTGTCTCGGTCCCCCCTCTATCTCTATCCCCCTCTCTATCTCTCCCCCCCTCTCTCTATCTCTATCCCTCTCTCTATCTCTACCCCTCTCTCTATCTCTATCCCTTCTCTCTATCTCTATCCCCTCTCTCTATCTCTATCCCTCTGTCTATCTCTATTCCCTCTCTATCTCTATCCCCTCTCTATCTCTATCCTCTCTCTCTATCTCTATCCCCCTCTCTATCTCTATCGCCTCTCTATCTCTCCCCCTCTCTCTCTCTCTCTCATCTCTCTATATCTATCCCCTCTCTATCTCTATGACCCTCTCTATCTCTATCCATCTCTCTATCTCTATCCCCTCTCTATCTCTATCCATCTCTCTATCTCTATCCCCCTCTCTATCTCTATCCCCTCTCTCTATCTCTTCCCCTCTCTCTATCTCTTTCCCCTCTCTGTCTCGGTCCCCCCTCTATCTCTATCCCCCTCTCTATCTCTCCCCCTCTCTCTATCTCTATCCCTCTCTCTATCTCTACCCCTCTCTCTATCTCTATCCCTTCTCTCTATCTCTATCCCCTCTCTCTATCTCTATCCCTCTGTCTATCTCTATTCCCTCTCTATCTCTATCCCCTTTCTATCTCTATCCTCTCTCTCTATCTCTATCCCCCTCTCTATCTCTATCGCCTCTCTATCTCTCCCCCTCTCTCTCTCGCTCTCTCTCCATCTCTCTATATCTATCCCCTCTCTATCTCTATGACCCTCTCTATCTCTATCCATCTCTCTATCTCTATCCCCTCTCTATCTCTATCACTCTCTATCTCTATCCCTCTCTCTATCTCTACCCCCCTCTCTATCTCTTCCCCTCTCTCTATCTCTATCCCCTCTCTGTCTCTGTCCCCCCTCTATCTCTATCCCCCTCTCTATCTCTCCCCCTCTCTCTATCTCTATCCCTCTCTCTGTCTCTATCCCCTCTCTATCTCTATCCCCTCTCTATCTCTATCCCCTCTCTATCTCTGTCCCTCTCTCTAGCTATAGCCCACACTCTATCTCTATCTCTATCCCTCTCTCTATCTTTATACCCCTCTCTATCTCTGCCCTTCTCTTTCTTCTCCCCTCTCTTTATCTCTATCCATCTCTCAATCTCTATCCCTCTCTCAATCTCTATCCCTCTCTCTCTATCTCTATCTCTATCCCTCTCTCTATCTCTGCCCCTCTCTCTATCTCTGCCCCTCTCTCTATCTCTGCCCCTCTATTTCTTCTCCCATCTCTCCATCTCTATCCCTCTCTTTCTTTTTTCTCCCCTCTGTCTCCATCTCTATCCCTCTCTCTATCTCTATCCCTCTCTATTTCTATCCCCTCTCTATTTCTATCCCCTCTCTATCTCTGCCCCTTTCTCTATCTCTATTCCCCCCCCTCTCTCTCTCTCTCTCTCTCTCTCTCTCTCGCTCTCTCTCCCCATGCTGGGAGTGTTTGGTGCATGCCGGGAATTGTTTGAGCAAGGGAGTGCGTGTGTTGTGTAGAGTTAGATATTCAGAACTTTCTTTAGGTTTTCTCTTTCTTGGTGGCATTCTTTGTTTTCTTCTGTGCATAATTAAGGTTATTATTGAAATGTTTTGTTGTGGTAGAATTAAGTATTTTGTTTTCGTATCGAAATTACCCTGATTTTGGCGGGGATGGCAGCCCGAATGGGGATGCCGTCCCTGTCACTTCGGCACGGCTTTAGGTGTGTTACTGAAGCTACTGTCACCGTGGAGGAGTTTCTGGTCCCTGTCACTTCAGCACGGCTTTAGGTGTGTTACTGAAGCTACTGTCACCGTGGAGGAGTTTCTGGTCCCTGTCACTTCGGCACGGCTTTAGGTGTGTTACTGAAGATACTGTCACCGTGGAGGAGTTTCTGGTCCCTGTCACTTCAGCACGGCTTTAGGTGTGTTACTGAAGCTACTGTCACCGTGGAGGAGTTTCTGGTCCCTGTCACTTCAGCACGGCTTTAGGTGTGTTACTGAAGATACTGTCACCGTGGAGGAGTTTCTGGTCCCTGTCACTTCAGCACGGCTTTAGGTGTGTTACTGAAGATACTGTCACCGTGGAGGAGTTTCTGTTCCCTGTCACTTCAGCACGGCTTTAGGTGTGTTACTGAAGCTACTGTCACCGTGGAGGAGTTTCTGGTCCCTGTCACTTCAGCACGGCTTTAGGTGTGTTACTGAAGCTACTGTCACCGTGGAGGAGTTTCTGGTCCCTGTCACTTCGGCACGGCTTTAGGTGTGTTACTGAAGCTACTGTCACCGTGGAGGAGTTTCTGGTCCCTGTCACTTCAGCACGGCTTTAGGTGTGTTACTGAAGCTACTGTCACCGTGGAGGAGTTTCTGTTCCCTGTCACTTCAGCACGGCTTTAGGTGTGTTACTGAAGCTACTGTCACCGTGGAGGAGTTTCTGGTCCCTGTCACTTCAGCACGGCTTTAGGTGTGTTACTGAAGCTACTGTCACCGTGGAGGAGTTTCTGTTCCCTGTCACTTCGGCACGGCTTTAGGTGTGTTACTGAAGCTACTGTCACCGTGGAGGAGTTTCTGGTCCCTGTCACTTCAGCACGGCTTTAGGTGTGTTACTGAAGATACTGTCACCGTGGAGGAGTTTCTGGTCCCTGTCACTTCAGCACGGCTTTAGGTGTGTTACTGAAGCTACTGTCACCGTGGAGGAGTTTCTGGTCCCTGTCACTTCAGCACGGCTTTAGGTGTGTTACTGAAGATACTGTCACCGTGGAGGAGTTTCTGGTCCCTGTCACTTCAGCACGGCTTTAGGTGTGTTACTGAAGCTACTGTCACCGTGGAGGAGTTTCTGTTCCCTGTCACTTCGGCACGGCTTTAGGTGTGTTACTGAAGCTACTGTCACCGTGGAGGAGTTTCTGTTCCCTGTCACTTCAGCACGGCTTTAGGTGTGTTACTGAAGCTACTGTCACCGTGGAGGAGTTTCTGGTCCCTGTCACTTCAGCACGGCTTTAGGTGTGTTACTGAAGCTACTGTCACCGTGGAGGAGTTTCTGGTCCCTGTCACTTCGGCACGGCTTTAGGTGTGTTACTGAAGCTACTGTCACGGTGGAGGAGTTTCTGGTCGCCGTGGGAGAGAAGGTAGGATATGAGAATGTTGCTTATGCGTCACGGATGAATAAAGCGGTGGTGGTTTTTCTTAAAGAAGAGTGTCTTGTTAATCGTATGGTTGAGCAAGGCGTACTTCTTAAAGGAATGTTTATTCAAGTTACGCCGCTTTTTTCTCCGTCAACAAGGGTAACGATTTCAAATGTACCGCCGTTTATTCCAAATGAGCTATTGGAGCGCGAGTTATTGCGCTTTGGGAAGTTTGCAAGTTCAATTAAGGTTGTCCCGTTGGGTTCCAAACACCCGGGTCTGAAACAGGTTATGTTTTTTCGGCGACAGGTGTTTATGTTTTTGGACTCACCGGAGCAGACTTTGGAGTTAGCGTTTAAAGTCAAGTATGACAATAGATTGTATATGGCTTATGCTAGTACGGGTAGTGAACAGTGTTTTGAGTGTGGGGATGTTGGTCATAAGCGACATGCTTGCCCGAAAAGGGAAAAGGCAGAGGGAGGGGCGCAGGTGGTCCTCGTAATGCCTGGGCCCACTGATGTAGGGAGAGGTGGTCCTCGTAACGCCTGGGCCCACTGATGTAGGGAGAGGTGGTCCTCGTAACGCCTGGGCCCACTGATGTAGGGAGAGGTGGTCCTCGTAACGCCTGGGCCCACTGATGTAGGGAGAGGTGGTCCTCGTAACGCCTGGGCCCACTGATGTAGGGAGAGGTGGTCCTCGTAACGCCTGGGCCCACTGATGTAGGGAGAGGTGGTCCTCGTAACGCCTGGGCCCACTGATGTAGGGAGAGGTGGGCCTCGTAACGCCTGGGCCCACTGATGTAGGGAGAGGTGGGCCGACAGTGGTTGAGCAGCCACAAGCACCTGCTGCTGAGGAACAAGTTATCCGTGTTGAGGACACGGAGTTGCAACTTGTGTTAGAGGGAAATGTTATGCAGCAGAAACATTTTGTTGTAGAAGGTAAGGATAGATCTGAAGAGCCAGTTCCTCAGACTGGTGAGGAGGTGCCCAGTAGGAGTGCTGGGGTACAGGAGGGGCTTCATGTGGAGCTAGACTCCCAGGTAGTGGAGGAGATGCCCACTACGAGTAATAGGGTTCAGGTGGGGCTTGTTTCCCAGGTAGTGGAGGAGATGCCCACTACTAGTAATAGGGTTCAGGTGGGGCTAGTCTCCCAGGTAGTGGAGGAGATGCCCACTACGAGTAATAGGTTTCAGGTGGGGCTAGTCTCCCAGGTAGTGGAGGAGATGCCCACTATGAGTAATAGGTTTCAGGTGGGGCTAGTTTCCCAGGTAGTGGAGGAGATGCCCACTACTAGTAATAGGGTTCAGGTGGGGCTAGTCTCCCAGGAGATGCCTGGTACGAGTGATGGGCTGCAAGTGGGGAGTGATGAAAGGGATGTGTTAGAAGCGAGTCAGGGGTCTGTGGCCTCAGTTGAGGAGGAGCAGGATATGGATATCTCTATTGATATGATAGCAGCTGGTGACGACTCAATTTATGATCTAGAGGAGGTAAATAGGTTTTTGGATCAGACTTTTGGGAAATCTGTCAAATTGGCAGAATATTTTGATGTTGATAAGTTTGTGAGGTCAGCTGTGATGTTACAGAAGACGGTGGGGTTAGACCAGTTAAGTGAGAAGAAGCCGTTTCGCTTGAGGAAATGTGTTATTGCTGTCACAGCAGCAAAAGGTGGTGGGAAACGTGGTCAGGGTAAGAGAAAAATGTAAACAATGATGTTGATCATGCTTCATAGGGTGTCTTCTTCTTTCTCTTTGGTTTCTCTGTGGTTTCTTCTGCTTTTCCTTTCTCTTTTCTATATGGAGGTACTAAGGGTAGGTTCTCTCAATATTAATGGTGGAAGGGACAGGAATAAGAGGCTTGGGTATTAGAAGTAATAAAACAGAATAGGCTTAATGTAGTTTTTCTACAGGAGACATAGTGATGAGGAAAATGAGGTTGACTGGGGTATGTGGTGGGAGGGGCAGCATGGTACTAATTTCAGTGCTGGGGTGGCAATCTTGTTTTCTTCAGGCTTAGGGGTGACTGTGGTATCTACAACAGAGATTGTCAAGGGTCGGGTTTTATTGGTCAAGGCAGATGTTATGGGGTTTTTGTTTGTTGTTTTGCATGTTTATGCTCCTAATGAGGGTACAGAGCGTGTTGTTGGTTTGATAAAATAAAGGAAACCTTAAGACAGTGTGACCAAGGGGGGTGTAGGGTTTTAGGGGGGGACTGGAACTGTACAGTGGATTTTACTGTTGACCGCACTGCTGAAGAACCTCACCTGCGGTCAGACACTTGCCTGTCTGGTCTACTAACTGAGTTTGAGCTTTCTGATGTGTGGAGAGTAAGGAATGTAAAAGTTAGGCAGTACACATGGCTAAACGTTAATGAAGGTCGTGTCAGTGCAGCAAGGTTAGACAGGTTGTATGTATCTGATCTCTACTGTAGTAGGGTTGGAAGGTTAGACAGGTTGTATGTATCTGATCTCTACTGTAGTAGGGTTAGAAGGTTAGACAGGTTGTATGTATCTGATCACTACTGTAGTAGGGTTGGAAGGTTAGACAGGTTGTATGTATCTGATCACTACTGTAGTAGGGTTGGAAGGTTAGACAGGTTGTATGTATCTGATCTCTACTGTAGTAGGTTTGGAAGGTTAGACAGGTTGTATGTATCTGATCTCTACTGTAGTAGGGTTGGAAGGTTAG
Organism: Salmo salar; assembly: GCF_905237065.1. Taxonomy (NCBI): domain Eukaryota; kingdom Metazoa; phylum Chordata; class Actinopteri; order Salmoniformes; family Salmonidae; genus Salmo; species Salmo salar. Next base: position 16,066,238 of record NC_059446.1, on the reverse strand, counting down.
ACAGGTTGTATGTATCTGATCTCTACTGTAGTAGGGTTGGAAGGTTAGACAGTTTGTATGTATCTGATCTCTACTGTAGTAGGGTTGGAAGGTGTGACAGGTTGTATGTATCTGATCTCTACTGTAGTAGGGTTGGAAGGTTAGACAGGTTGTATGTATCTGATCACTACTGTAGTAGGGTTGGAAGGTTAGACAGGTTGTATGTATCTGATCTCTACTGTAGAAGGGTTGGAAGGTTAGACAGGTTGTATGTATCTGATCTCTACTGTAGTGGGGTTGGAAGGTTAGACAGGTTGTATGTATCTGATCTCTACTGTAGTAGGGTTAGAAGGTTAGACAGGTTGTATGTATCTGATCTCTACTGTAGTAGGGTTGGAAGGTTAGACAGGTTGTATGTATCTGATCTCTACTGTAGTAGTGTTGGAAGGTTAGACAGGTTGTATGTATCTGATCTCTACTGTAGTATGGTTGGAAGGTTAGACAGGTTGTATGTATCTGATCTCTACTGTAGTAGGGTTGGAAGGTGTGACAGGTTGTATGTATCTGATCTCTACTGTAGTAGGGTTGGAAGGTGTGAGAGGTTGTATGTATCTGATCTCTACTGTAGTAGGGTTGGAAGGTTAGACAGGTTGTATGTATCTGATCTCTACTGTAGAAGGGTTGGAAGGTGTGACAGGTTGTATGTATCTGATCTCTACTGTAGTAGGGTTGGAAGGTTAGACAGGTTGTATGTATCTGATCTCTACTGTAGTAGGGTTAGAAGGTTAGACAGGTTGTATGTATCTGATCTCTACTGTAGTAGGGTTGGAAGGTTAGACAGGTTGTATGTATCTGATCTCTACTGTAGTAGGGTTGGAAGGTTAGACAGGTTGTATGTATCTGATCTCTACTGTAGTAGGGTTAGAAGGTTAGACAGGTTGTATGTATCTGATCTCTACTGTAGTAGGGTTGGAAGGTTAGACAGGTTGTATGTATCTGATCTCTACTGTAGTAGGGTTGGAAGGTGTGACAGGTTGTATGTATCTGATCTCTACTGTAGTAGGGTTGGAAGGTTAGACAGGTTGTATGTATCTGATCACTACTGTAGTAGGGTTGGAAGGTTAGACAGGTTGTATGTATCTGATCACTACTGTAGTAGGGTTGGAAGGTTAGACAGGTTGTATGTATCTGATCTCTACTGTAGAAGGGTTGGAAGGTTAGACAGGTTGTATGTATCTGATCACTACTGTAGTAGGGTTGGAAGGTTAGACAGGTGGTATGTATCTGATCTCTACTGTAGAAGGGTTGGAAGGTTAGACAGGTTGTATGTATCTGATCACTACTGTAGTAGGGTTGGAAGGTGTGACAGGTTGTATGTATCTGATCTCTACTGTAGTAGGGTTGGAAGGTTAGACAGGTTGTATGTATCTGATCACTACTGTAGTAGGGTTGGAAGGTTAGACAGGTTGTATGTATCTGATCACTACTGTAGTAGGGTTGGAAGGTGTGACAGGTGGTATGTATCTGATCTCTACTGTAGTAGGGTTGGAAGGTGTGACAGGTTGTATGTATCTGATCTCTACTGTAGTAGGGTTGGAAGGTGTGACATTACTCCTGTGGGTTTCTCTGATCACCATTTTGTTACTGTTGATATTCATTTGTCCCGTCCACGAAGGTCATCACCTTACTGGTATTTTAATGTTAAATTGTTACATGATGTCATGTTTTGTGAAAGGTTTTTGTTGTTTTGGGAAAAATGGAGGGTTACAAAAGGAAATTTTGAGTCCTTGAGACAATGGTGGGAGGTTGGGAAGGCCCAAATACGATTAATTTGTCAACAGTATACTGCTCTGTCTCGAATTGAAGTCAAAGAGACTTTCAAGGCACTTGAACAGGACATCAAATCTATTGAATTGAAGCTGCTCACTCAGAACGACCCTGGAATAGTCATGAATTTACAGAACAAGAGACATGAACTGAGATTGTTTCTGCATGAAAGAGTGAAGGGTGCCTTGATTAGGTCTCATTTCGCTTCCCTCAAGAATATGGATGCTCCTAGCGCTTTCTTGTTTAACCTAGGACAGTCGACATTACAACGTAAACAGATGGTCTGCCTTCGTCTCCCTGATGGGAAGGTGACCACGGATGACAGTGAAATGCGTCAACATGCCGTAGATTTCTACTCTGCCCTCTATAAGGCGGAGGATTGTGATTCTCTGTGTACTGAACAGTTGCTACACGGTCTTCCTCAATTGGGACCTGAGCAGAGAGTCGCATTGGACTCTGACATTACACTGCAAGAGCTGTCCACAGCAGTTATGCAGCTCTCAACAGGCCGAGCCCCTGGCATTGATGGTTTACCATCTGAGTTTTATAAACACTTTTGGGGGTCTATTGGAGAGGATTTTTATGAGGTGATGTGTGAATCTTTTCATGAGGGTTCTCTTCCTGTATCCTGTCAACGTGCGGTGCTTTCATTATTGACAAAAAAGGGGGATTTGGCTCTCATAAAAAATTGGAGACCTGTTGCTTTGCTGTGCGCAGAATATAAAATTGTTTCTAAATGTCTCACAAACAGGTTGAAAGAGTATCTGGGATTGTTGGTCCACAAGGACCAGTCTTACTGTGTACCTGATCGCTCTATTGTTGACAACTTGTTTCTGATAAGAGATGTTTTAGACATTTGTAAACTGTCTGATGTAAATGTGGGTTTACTTTCTTTGGATCAGGAGAAGGCTTTTGATCGTGTGGACCACCAGTACTTGTTCAAAACATTGAAAGCCTTTGGGTTTGGGGATGTTTTTTTTGTCATGGATGAATTTACTGTATCCTGGGGCCTCGTGTATGGTGAAGTTGGGGGTGGTTTGAGTTGCCCCATCCCCATCCAAAGGGGTATCAGGCAGAGATGCCCAATTTCAGGGCAGTTATACAGTCTGGCGATTGAACCAATGCTTTGTTTTTTAAGAGTGAGGCTTACTGGTTTCTCTGTGCCAGGTGTAATGAAGGGTCCCACGACAGCACTGTCTGCGTATGCAGATGACGTGACAGTTTTTATTACAGGGAGTGAGGATGTTAAGGTTCTCTCAAATGCTCTAAAGGTGTATGAGGGGGCCTCCTCAGCTAGAGTCAATTGGGGAAAGAGTGAAGCGCTGTGGGCAGGTCAGCTTCAGATGGGGTCTGCTCCACGGTTACCAGGGGGGCTTCAGTGGGGCAGAGATGGGATGAAGACTTTGTTTTTTTTCTAGGCTCTGATGTCTTTCAGAAAAAGAACTGGGAGGATGTAGTGGAGAAAATGTGTGCCAGACTGTCAAGATGGAAATGGGTGCTGCCTCAGCTGTCTTATAGGGGAAGGGTATTGGTAGCTAATAATCTTGCTGCCTCTACCCTGTGGCACAGACTAATGATTTTACAGCCACCAAAGGGTCTGATTCAAGAGCTTCAGAGGACCGTTGTCAATTTCTTCTGGTCTGGACAACACTGGATTTACATTTACATTTTAGTCATTTAGCAGACGCTCTTATCCAGAGCGACTTACAGTAGTGAATGCATACATTTCATACAATTTCATACATTATTATTATTTTTTTTTTTTTCTGTGCTGGCCCCCCGTGGGAATCAAACCCACAACCCTGGCGTTGCAAACACCATGCTCTACCAACTGAGCTACAGGGAAGGCTGGATAAAAGCTGCAGCCCTGTACCTGCCACTACACAAGGGTGTGCAAGGCTTGGTGGATATTTCCTCTAGGATCATGGCTTTCCGGCTTCAAGCAGCCCAGAGACTGTTGTACAGAGACGGTTCTAGCTGGGTCGACACAGCCTATACATTGATGAGGAGAGCGGGCTGTTTGGGCTTAGATAAGCACCTTTTCCTCTTAAAGCTGGAGGGGGGTGATTTGCCTGGCCTGACTCCATTTTATGAGTCTGTTATGCAGGCTTGGAGAGGTTTTGTCAAGTCCCATAAGGCCGGCACGCCACCAGGGATGTGGCTTTTTGAAGAGCCTCTTTTTCACAACACTGCCATCCAGTCCCGTGTTCTGGGTTCAGCCAGCCTACGTTCATGCCTGTTAGGCGTGGGGTGTACTAAACTGGGTCATCTGATGCGGAACAGGAATAGATCGTTGGAGGAGCTGGGAGAAAGAGCGGGGATCCGATCATCTCGCCTACTGAGGAAGGTCGTCGCTGAGGTCTGTGACTCCCTGCCAGTGCTTCATCTGCAGTATGTGACTGACACTTCCAATTCTGATCGGTGGAAGGAGGGTCTGGATTATGTGTTCCCTGCACTGATTGTTAGTGCTGCAGCGGGGGCATTCGTGGAGGACGTGGGGATGCTGCTTTCCTTCGATACCCCGGAGCTGGGGGAGTTCAAGGAGGTGGGAAAGAATGCAATGTACAGAGTATGTGTAAAGGTGTCCCATGCCTCTTCCCTGGAAGGGGTAAAATCGCCGAGGTGGGCGGGTGTGCTTGGCCCAGGTGTCTCTCCAAAAGGCTGTTGGCGATCAATACACAAACTGCCTATTGATAAGAGGACAGCTGACCTCCAATGGAGGATAGTACATGGAGCTATAGCCACTAACATGCATCTGGTACACCTGGACCCTACTGTTGGGGAGGGGTGTCCATTTTGTGCTGAGACTGAAACTCTGGCACATCTGTTTTTACAGTGTCCCAGGTTGGTCGGGATGATTGACCTGATCACAAATTGGTTCTCAACGTTGGGAGAGGTTTTTTCTTCCCAACTGTATATATTTGGGCCAAAGTACAGGTTCAGTCGAAAGGGTGTAGTTGTGTTGCTTAATTTTGTGTTAGGGGCAGCAAAATTAGCGATATGGAAGACCCGAAAGAACAGTATTCGGGGACAGGGGTCTGTGGATGTGGTGGGAATGCTGGAGGGAATGTTGGCAGCGAGACTGAGGGTTGAGTTTGCCTATTATAAACTGGTCAACAATATTTAACTGTTTATGAGTATATGGGGTATTCAGAGGCTGTTGTGTATAGTTACTGTGGAGGAGGAATTGGAGTTGTGTTTTTAATTGATGTGTAACTGTGTTTTGTATGAGTATTTATTGTGTGGTGGGCTCCCAGACCCAATAAAGATTATTCAAAACTCTCTCTCTCTCTCTCTCTCTCTCTCTCTCTCTCTCTCTCTCTCTCTCTCTCTCTCTCTCTCTCTCTCTCTCTCTCTCTCTCTCTCTCTCTCTCTCATATATATATATACTCTCTATCCCTCTCTCTATCGCTATCTCTCTCTTTCTCACTGATTTGCTTTGCACAGTGAAATCCTGGACAGCCTCAGTGTTTGTGATTGAAGGGTACTTTGGCTGGATTGAGGGATTGTAAAGGCACACACACACACACTGTGAGGTTATGTTGAGGTCAGTGAAACATAGTCTGTCTGACCTAAGCCTCACTGAATCTAAGTCTAAAGCAACAGGATGACAGAGAGACTAGCTGCTAGGAGAGGCTGATGTCCTCTAGCTCCAAGGCCTGTTTAGCCTTTCTCTCTTCTGGATTTATACTCTGCCTATCGGCCATGGTTACTGTGTGTGTGTGTGAGAGACTCTGAGATCCACCTCCCACTTGTCAGTAGATGTGAAGATTAAAGCCATCCATGAGACATCAAACACACACACACGCAAATGTCACAGCTGGCTGTCTGTACAGCACAGGAGGGAAGTGTGTGTGTGTGTGTGTGTGGAGAGGAGCTTGTGTCTTCTGTGTCAACATCAACATCAAGGGGAAAGCAGGCCACTGGGGTTGGGGCTTCAAATATGATGACAGGTCAGACACAAACACACACACACAGGTGTGTAAGATTGGATTCCCAAGTGTGTGTGTGTGTGTCACTACCGTTGTCTCTCTCTGGGTTCCGCCTTCCATCTCCTCTGCTTTTAGTGACCCCTCACCCCACTTCTCTCTATGTCCTCTCTATGTCCTCTCTTTCTCTCTTTTCTAGGGTATCCTGCTGTCAAGGCATTACTCTCCCCTTCAATCCACCTATCTCTGTATCTCCCTATCACGTCTCTTTTAAAAATAGTCTCATTCACAACTGCGACCTGGCCAAGATAAAGCAAAGCAGTGCGACAAAAACAACAACACAGAGTTACACATAAACAAATGTACAGTCAATAACACAATAGAAAAATCTATGTACAGTGTGTGCAAATGTAGAAGATTAGTGAGGTAAGTCAATAAATAGGCAATAGAGGCGAAATAACTAAAATGTAGCATTAACACTGGAGTGATAGATGTGCAGATGATGATGTGCAAGTAGAGATACTGGGGTGCACAAGAGCAAGACAATAAATAACAATATGGGAATGAGGTAGTTGGGTGTGCTATTTACAGATGGGCTGAGTACAGGTACAGTGATCGGTAAGCTGCTCTGACAGTTGATGCTTAAAGTTAGAGAGGGAGATATAAGACTCCAGCTTCAGGGATTTTTGCAATTCGTTCCAGTCATTGGCAGCAGAGAACTGGAAGGAAAGGCGGCCAAAGGAGCTGTTGGCTTTGGGGATAACCAGTGAAATTGAACCCTGTGGCACCCCCATAGAGACTGCCAGAGGTCCGGACAACAGGCCCTCCGATTTGACACACTGAACTCTATCAGAGAAGTAGTTGGTGAACTAGGGGAGGCAGTCATTTGAGAAGCCAAGGCTATTGAGTCTGCTGATAAGAATGCAGTGATTGACAGAGTCGAAAGCCTTGGCCAGGTCGATGAAGATGACTGCACAGTACTGTCTTTTATCGATGGCGGTTATGATATCATTTAGGACCTTGAGCGTGGCTGAGGTGCACCCATGACCAGCTTGGAAACCAGATTGCATAGTGGAGAAGGTACGGTGGGATTTGAAATGGTCTGTGATCTGTTTGTTAACTTGGCTTTTGAAGATTTTAGAAAGGCAGATTGCAGGATGGATATAGGTCTATAACAGTTTGGGTCTAGAGTGTCTCCCCCTTTGAAGAGGAGGATGACCGTGGCAGCTTTCCAATCAAATCAAATGTATTTATATAGCCCTTCTTACATCAGCTGAAATCTCAAAGTGCTGTACAGAAACCTAGCCTAAAACCCCAAACAGCAAGCAATGCAGGCGTAGAAGCACGGTGGCTAGGAAAAACTCCCTAGAAAGGCCAAAACCTAGGAAGAAACCTAGAGAGGAACCAGGCTATGAGGGGTGGCCAGTCCTCTTCTGGCTGTGCCGGATGGAGATTATAACAGAACAGGGCCAAGATGTTCAAACGTTCATAGATGACCAGCAGGGTCAAATAATAATAATCACAGTGGTTGTAGAGGTAGCAACAGGTCAGCACCTCAGGAGTAAATGTCAGTTGGCTTTTCATAGCCGATCATTGAGAGTACGTCTTCCGCTCCTGCTGTCTCTAGAGAGTTGAAAACAGCAGGTCTGGGACAGGTAGCAATCTTTGGGGATCTCAGACGATACGAAAGAGAGGTTAAATAGGCTAGTAATAGGGGTTACAACAATTTTGGTTGATCATTTTAGAAAGAGAGTGTCCAGATTGTCTAGCTCAGCTGATTTGTATGGATCCAGATTTTGCAGCTCTTTCAGAACATCAGCTGTCTGGATTTGGGTGAAGGAGAAGTAAGACAATAATCATTAACCAAAACAGCAGTAGACAAGGCATATTGACATTAGGGAGAGGCATGTGTAGCTGTAAGGGTTGCAGAACTGGTGGCAGTGAAGTCAGACGCAGGAGAGCAGAAATACTTAATAGGAAGGAGCAGTTTTAATTCCAAAACCCACAGCAATACAAAAAGAAACCTACATGGGTACAAAACCCGACACGCACCAGTAACATAGCGTTCAAGCACTTACAAACAAACAATTCCACATAAGGACATGGGTGGGAACAGAGGGTTAAATACACAACAATTAATGATGGAAATGGAAACCAGGTGTGTAAGAAAACAAGACAAAACAAATGGAAAATTAAAAGTGGATCGATGATGGCTAGAAGACCGGTGACGCCGACCGCCGAACACCGCCCGAACAAGGAGAGGAAACGACTTCGGTGGAAGTCGTGACAGTAGCCGAGTGATCATAGGGTCCAGTGAGTAGCTAGGCGAGCTGGAGACACGGGGAATCAGACAGCTTGCGGGCCGAAGCTAGCAGGCTAGCAGATGGGCCTCCGGGAGACGTCGCAATGGAAGAGCCTATTGAAACCCCCTCAGACGGTTATGTCAGCAGACCAGTTGTGATGGATCGGCAGGGCTCCGTGTTGGCAGTGAAGGGTCCAGGCCAATTGGCAAAAGAGGTATTGTAGCCCAAGAATTGGCTAATGGACCTCTTCGGCTGGCCGGGAGATGGGCCTAGCTCAAGGCTAGCTCCAGGCTAACTGGTGCTTGCTTCGGGCCAGAGATGTTAGCCAGGTGTAGCCACTCGGATAGCAGCTAGTTAGCTGCAATGATCCGGTGTAGAGGTTCAGAGCTTGTGGTAGGAATCCGGAGATGTGGTAGAGAAAAAGCTGTCCGATATGCTCTGGGTTGATATCGCGCTGTGCAGACTGTCTGGAATTGACTGGGCTGAGGCTGGCTGATGTCCGAGTTAACGGTGATGACCAGTAGCAGTGGCTACCTGACTACTAGCTAGTAGCTAGTTAGCTGGCTAGTTTCTGATAGGGGTTCTAAAGTATAGAAATAGCAGATCCATACCACATTGGGTGGGGCGGGTTGCAGAAGAGTATGTTCAGTCCGTAGATGGAAATTGACAATAAAAATATGAAAAATATATACGAAACATATACGAAGAAAACTATTTACACGGGACGGAACAAGACAAAACAAATGTCCGACTGCTACGGAATCCTGGAATGCGGAGGTAACTCTGGGAGCTGAGGTTTCTCTGGGAGCTAACAAGTCCCCAGATCTCAGGCACCTTTAATCAGCGTAACCAACCACCTCTCCTCCAGACAGACATTATCCATATCCCCATCCTTTCCTCCAGACAGACATTATCCATATCCCCCTCCTCTCTTCCAGACAGACATTATCCATATCCCCCTCCTTTCCTCCAGACAGACATTATCCATATCCCCCTCCTTTCCTCCAGACAGACATTATCCATATCCCCCTCCTTTCCTTCAGACAGACATACATTGTCCATATCCCCCTCCTCTCCTCCAGAAAGACAGACATTATCCATATCCCCTTCCTCTCCTCCAGACAGACATTATCCATATCCCCTCCTCTCCTCCAGAAAGACAGACATTATCCATATCCCCTTCCTCTCCTCCAGACAGACAGACATCCATATCCCCCTCCTCTCATCCAGACAGACAGACATTGTCCGTATCCCCCTCCTCTCCTCCAGACAGACATACATTATCCATATCCCCCTCCTCCAGACAGACAGACATTATCCATATCCCTCTCCTCCAGACAGACAGACATTGTCCATATCCCCCTCCTTTCGTCCAGACAGACAGACATTATCCATATCCCCCTCCTCCAGACAGACAGACATTATACATATCCCCCTCCTCTCCTCCAAACATACATTATCCATATCCCCCTCCTCTCCTCCAAACAGACATTATCCATATCCCCCTCCTCTCCTCCAGACAGACATTATCCATATCCCCCTCCTCTCCTCCAGACAGACATTATCCATATCCCCCTCCTCTCCTCCAGACAGACATTATCCATATCCCACTCCTCTCCTCCAGACAGACATTATCCATATCCCCCTCCTTTCCTCCAGACAGACATTATCCATATCCCCCTCCTTTCCTCCAGACAGATATTATCCATATCCCCCTCCTTTCCTTCAGACAGACATACATTGTCCATATCCCCCTCCTCTCCTCCAGAAAGACAGACATTATCCATATCCCCTTCCTCTCCTCCAGACAGACATTATCCATATCCCCTCCTCTCCTCCAGAAAGACAGACATTATCCATATCCCCTTCCTCTCCTCCAGACAGACAGACATCCATATCCCCCTCCTCTCATCCAGACAGACAGACATTGTCCGTATCCCCCTCCTCTCCTCCAGACAGACATACATTATCCATATCCCCCTCCTCCAGACAGACAGACATTATCCATATCCCTCTCCTCCAGACAGACAGACATTGTCCATATCCCCCTCCTTTCCTCCAGACAGACAGACATTATCCATATCCCCCTCCTCTCCTCCAGACAGACAGACATTATACATATCCCCCTCCTCTCCTCCAAACATACATTATCCATATCCCCCTCCTCTCCTCCAAACAGACATTATCCATATCCCCCTCCTCTCCTCCAGACAGACATTATCCATATCCCCCTCCTCTCCTCCAGACAGACATTATCCATATCCCCCTCCTCTCCTCCAGACAGACATTATCCATATCCCACTCCTCTCCTCCAGACAGACATTATCCATATCCCCCTCCTCTCCTCCAAACAGACATTATCCATATCCCCCTCCTCTCCTCCAGACAGACATTATCCATATCCCCCTCCTCTCCTCCAAACAGACATTATCCATATCCTCCTCCAATCCTCCAAACAGACATTATTCATATCTCCCTCCTCTCCTCCAGACAGACATTGTCCATATCCCCCTCCTCTCCTCCAGACAGACATTATCCATATTCCCTTCCTCTCCTCCAGACAGACATTATCCATATCCCCCTCCTCTCCTCCAGACAGACATTATCCATATCCCCCTCCTCTCCTCCAGACAGACATTATCCATATCCTCCTCCAATCCTCCAAACAGACATTATTCATATCCCCCTCCTCTCCTCCAGACAGACATTATCCATATCCCCCTCCTCTCCTCCAGACAGACATTATCCATATCCCCCTCCTCTCCTCCAGACAGACATTATCCACATCCCCCTCCTCTCCTCCAGACAGACATGATCCATATCCTCCTCTTCTCCTCCAGACAGACATTATCCATATCCCCCTCCTCTCCTAAAAAACAGACATTATCCATATCCCCCTCCTCTCCTCCAGACAGACATTATCCATATTCCATTCCTCTCCTCCAGACAGACATAATCCATATCCCCCTCCTCTCCTCCAGACAGACATTATCCATATCCCTCTCCTCCAGACAGACATTATCCATATCCTCCTCCAATCCTCCAAACAGACATTATTCATATCCCCCTCCTCTCCTCCAGACAGACATAATCCATATCCCCCTCCTCTCCTCCAAACAGACATTATCCATATCCCCCTCCTCTCCTCCAGACAGACATTATCCATATCCCCCTCCTCTCCTCCAGACAGACATGATCCATATTTCCCTCCTCTCCTCCAGACATTAACCATATCCCCCTCCTCTCCTCCAGACAGACATTATCCATATTCCCTTCCTCTCCTCCAGACAGACATTATCCATATCCCCCTCCTCTCCTCCAAACAGAGATTATCCATATCTCCCTCCTCTCCTCCAGACAGACATTATCCATATCCCCCTCCTCTCCTCTCCTCCAGACAGACATTATCCATATCCTCCTCCTCTCCTCCAGACAGACATTATCCATATCCCCCTCCTCTCCTCCAGAAAGACATTATCCATATTCCCTTCCTCTCCTCCAGACAGACATTATCCATATCCCCCTCCTCTCCTCCAAACAGACATTATCCATATCCCCCTCCTCTCCTCCAGACAGACATTATCCATATCCCCCTCCTCTCCTCTCCTCCAGACAGACATTATCCATATCCTCCTCCTCTCCTCCAGACAGACATTATCCATATCCCCCTCCTCTCCTCCAAACAGACATTATCCATATCCCCCACCTCTCCTGCAGACAGACATTATCCATATCCCCCTCCTCTCCTCCAGACAGACATTATCCATATCCCTCTCCTCCAGACAGACATTATCCATATCCTCCTCCAATCCTCCAAACAGACATTATTCATATCCCCCTCCTCTCCTCCAGACAGACATTATCCATATCCCCCTCCTCTCCAATCAGACATTATCCATATCCCCCTCCTCTCCTCCAGACAGACATGATCCATATCCCCCTCCTCTCCTCCAAACAGACATTATCCATATCCTCCTCCAATCCTCCAAACAGACATTATTCATATCCCCCTCCTCTCCTCCAGACAGACATTGTCCATATCCCCCTCCTCTCCTCCAGACAGACATTATCCATATTCCATTCCTCTCCTCCAGACAGACATAATCCATATCCCCCTCCTCTCCTCCAGACAGACATTATCCATATCCCTCTCCTCCAGACAGACATTATCCATATCCTCCTCCAATCCTCCAAACAGACATTATTCATATCCCCCTCCTCTCCTCCAGACAGACATAATCCATATCCCCCTCCTCTCCTCCAAACAGACATTATCCATATCCCCCTCCTCTCCTCCAGACAGACATTATCCATATCCCCTCCTCTCCTCCAAACAGACATTATCCATATTCCCCTCCTCTCCTCCAGACAGACATTATCCATATCCCCTCCTCTCCTCCAGACAGACATGATCCATATTTCCCTCCTCTCCTCCAGACATTAACCATATCCCTCTCCTCCAGACAGACATTATCCATATTCCCTTCCTCTCCTCCAGACAGACATTATCCATATCCCCCTCCTCTCCTCCAAACAGACATTATCCATATCCCCCTCCTCTCCTCCAGACAGACATTATCATATCCCCCTCCTCTCCTCTCCTCCAGACAGACATTATCCATATCCTCCTCCTCTCCTCCAGACAGACATTATCCATATCCCCCTCCTCTCCTCCAAACAGACATTATCCATATCCCCCACCTCTCCTGCAGACAGACATTATCCATATCCCCCTCCTCTCCTCCAGACAGACATTATCCATATCCCCCTCAAATCCTCCAGACAGACATTATCCATATCCCCCTCCTCTCCTCCAGACAGACATTATCCATATCCCCCTCCTCTCCTCCAGACAGACACGCACTGTGTTTTGTGCGGAGCCAGGTTTGGCTGGCACAGTGGTACAAAGCCTAATAACCTTTAGAATGGTGTTGCACCCAGACAGAGATAAATAACCTTTAGAATGGTGTTGCACCCAGACAGATTATTGAAAGTATGTTTGATAGAAATACTATGATGTTAATATATACTATATAAATATAGACTTCCTGGGGTCTGACACATAACGAAAAGACATTACTAGGGGTTGTCCCCGACTACAAAAAATCTTTGTCGACCGAGAGTCGTCTCTTCTTTCGATCAATCGTTTAGTAGAAATGTTTTAACGTGCATTGACACATCCTATGTCTTTTAATCAAACAAACGATATGCTCTGAACTTGTCTGATGCTTTAAGGACACTGTCAGATGTGTGGAATAAATGTGACTAGCTGTAGAAAATAGTGGAGAAGAAGAAAAAGAAGGAGAAAGCACTACGTGTATATTATGTTGCCAAACTGCTGCTGTTAGATTACAATATTACTTCTCTGACCGTTTGGAACAATGGAAACAACTCTCACGGCTGTCGTATGAAAGAGACCAAGGCGCAGCGTGCGTATTGTTCCACGTCTTTATTTCTATGTGAAACTATGCCAAACAGACAAACTATAAACAAAAACAACAAACCGTGACGAAGCGGTGCTACATGCATAAACTCAAAATAATCTCCCACAAACACTAGTGGGAAAAACAACAACTTAAATATGATCGCCAATTAGAGACAACGATGACCAGCTGCCTCTAATTGGGAATCATACGAAAACCGCAACCTAGAAAAAACAACCTAGAACACAACATAGAAAATGTAAACTAGACAAAAAACAACAACATAGAAAAAAGAACCTAGAACCAAACATAGAAATAAATAAACTAGACAAAACCCCCCAGTCACGCCCTGACCTACTCTACCATAGAAAAATACAAGCTCTCTATGGTCAGGGCGTGACAAACAACACTAAATAAATTAACTTTGTTTGTAAAGCTCTTATTACAGCAAAGACTAAAAACAGTCGCATTAAATGGAACGGTTTATTTATTATTTACGCTAAGTATTAAAGGGTCGCTTTGTTATTTTATTTTAAAACTAAAATACTTGATTGCATTTCAAATCATGAATGAGTCGTATGTTGTGTGATGACCTGAATGAATGAATGATGGATTGATACAGTAGCCTATTTAACTATTGAAATATAAACCTCAGTAAGTTACGGTATTACACCTAAACAGGATGCTCTGCTAGGCCTACAGCAAGGTATAACCGTCATCTACTAAACCTACTTATTATAATGACATGACTTATTATTATTATGATCATAATAATAATATCAAGAAAAAGGAGATCAAGAAAAAGGAGGGTTATTATTATTATAAATATAATTTTCCTGACAATTTGGAACACTGTAAACAACACTAAATATATTACACATAATAGCCCCCCCCCCCCCTAAAAAAGTCTACATCCTTTAATACAGCATAGCAAATATTTAAAACAGCCAAATTTGTGCATTTGTTTATCTGGCATGTGGGTTGCATGAGGATTGGTGTTCACAGAATCAGTATGCTATTAAACAAACACTCAAACAGCCAACAGAAACACAGTACCAGTCAAAAGTTTTTCTGTATTTTTGCTATTTTCTACATTGTATTCTACATTATACATTCCTCAACACTTTGAAATAACACATATGGAATCATGTAGTAACCAAAAAAGTGTTAAACAAATTAAAATATATGAATATTTTAGATTCTTCAAAGTAGCGACCCTTGATGACAGCTGTTAGAACATACACACAACAAGTAGGTCACATGGGGGAGCAGCGTTGTGCCGTGAGGTGTTGCTTTATTCTGTTTTTTAAACCAGGGTTGCTGTTCGTTTGCGCTATATAAGATGGAAGGGAGTTCCATGCACTTATGGCTCTGTATAATACTGTACGTTTCCTTGAATTTGTTCTGTGAAAAGACCCCGGGTGGCATGTCTGGTGGGGTAAGTGTGTGTGTCACTGCTGTGTGTAAGTTGACTATGCAAACAATTTGGAATTTCCAACACATTAATGTTTCTTATAAAAACAAGAAGTGACAGTCAGTCTTTCTTCAACTCTTATCCAAGAGAGACTGGCATGCATAGTATTTATATTATCCCTCTGATTACAATGAAGAGCAAGACATGCTGCTCTGTTCTGGGCCAGCTGCAGCTTAACTAGGTGGTTCTTTGCAGCACTTGACCATGTGACTGGACATTAATCAAGATAAGATAAATCTAGAGCCTGCAGGACTTGCTCTGTGGAGTGTGGTGTCAAAAAGCAGAGCATCTCTTTCATACGGACAGACCTCTTCCCTTCTTTACAACCACTCCCTCTCTCCCACAGCGCCACAGCTAAATTAATGCAGCGGAAACACTGAGGCTTTATAACAGAGAGAGATGAATGGAGAGAGAGAGGAAGAGAAGGAGTGGGAGAGTGGTCGAGGGAGTAGAAGAGAGGGAGTGAGGGAGTGGGAGAGAGGAAGAGAGTGAGAGAGGGAGAGAAGAAGTGAGGGTGAAATGAAGAGAGGGAGTGGGAGAAAGGAAGAGGGAGAGAGGGAAAGAGGAAAAGAGGGAGTGGGAGAGAGGAAGAGACGGAGTGGGAGAGAGGGAGGTCATTGGACTTGTGTTTATCTATCAGGGAGAAGTATTCTCTTTCTAAGAGCAGGCTGAGTTTTCTCTTTAAGAGAGGTATTGTGTAATGTCATCCCTGTTTCACAGTATAGTTGTAGTATAATACAGAGCTGGAGGCCTCAGCTCATTTAGGAGTCTGGCTCCGTTTGAGAAGCGACCAGGGACCCCCTCCAATGTCATCATCATATCAATTATAATCAGCCTGAAACTCCCTCCTAGCACCAGGCTGACACACACACACTCAGCCGCACAGTGAACCTGGCGGAGCGGAACTACGCACAGAGAGAAAGTGAGAGAAAGAGACAGATGGGGAGAGTGTGGGTGAGAGAGAGAGAGTTGTAGAAAGAGTGCGTGAGCAAGAGACAGAGAGAGAAAAAGCGAGATTGGTAGATTGTGTGAGTGAGTGAGAGATGGGGAAAGTGTTTGAGCAAGCGTGAGAGAGAGAAACAGAGTGCAAGAGAGAGAGAGATAAGAGAGAAAGATCGAGAGAGTGTGTGAGCGAGAGCGAGAGTTGTAGAAAGAGAGAGAAAGACCGCATCCCATAAGCTCGGAGGGAGCCTATGCGGGGTTGCCAGAAATTGCTAACATCCGATTTTTATTATTATTGTTTCTTTAGATTTTCTTGGGATACCCATTGACCAATGCCAATGGCAACAGCTAGTCTTCCTGCGGTTCGATACATAACGAAAAATACATTACAGGCCAAAATATTTAATAATTTGCATACATTTAAGACAGACTTTGCAACTAGGACAGATAGGGCAGAGGCGTTGTGCTGTGAGGTCCTGTTTTATTGTTTTTAAAGCACATTTTCCTGTTTGCTTGAGTAATTTGAGATGGAAGGGAATTCCATGTGATCATGGCTGTATATAATAATGTGCGTTTCCTTGAATTTGTTCCTGATTGGGGACCATAATGAGACCCCCGGTGGCATGTCTGGTGGGATATGATGGAGACCCCTGGTGGCATGTCTAGTGGGATATGATGGAGACCCCTGGTGGCATGTCTAGTGGGATATGATGGAGACCCCTGGTGGCATGTCTAGTGGGATATGATGGAGACCCCTGGTGGCATGTTGGTGGGATATGATGGAGACCCCGGTGGCATGTCTAGTGGGATATGATGGAGACACCTGGTGGCATGTCTAGTGGGATATGATGGAGACCCCTGGTGGCATGTTGGTGGGATATGATGGAGACCCCTGGTGGCATGTCTGGTGGGATATGATGGAGACCCCTGGTGGCATGTCTAGTGGGATATGATGGAGACCCCCGGTGGCATGTCTAGTGGGATATGATGGAGACCCCTGGTGGCATGTTGTTGGGATATGATGGAGACCCCTGGTGGCATGTCTAGTGGGATATGATGGAGACCCCTGGTGGCATGTCTATTGGGATATGATGGAGACCCCCGGTGGCATGTCTAGTGGGATATGATGGAGACCCCTGGTGGCATGTCTAGTGGGATATGATGGAGACCCCTGGTGGCATGTCTTGTGGGATATGATGAAGACCCCTGGTGGCATGTCTAGTGGGATATGATGGAGACCCCTAGTGGCATGTTGGTGGGATATGATGGAGACCCCTGGTGGCATGTTGGTGAGATATGATGGAGACCCCTAGTGGCATGTCTAGTGGGATATGATGGAGACCCCTGGTGGCATGTCTAGTGGGATATGATGGAGACCCCTGGTGGCATGTCTAGTGGGATATGATGGAGACCCCTGGTGGCATGTCTTGTGGGATATGATGGAGACCCCTGGTGGCATGTTGGTGGGATATGATGGAGACCCCTGGTGGCATGTCTAGTGGGATATGATGGAGACCCCTGGTGGCATGTCTAGTGGGATATGATGGAGACCCCTGGTGGCATGTTGGTGGGATATGATGGAGACCCCTGGTGGCATGTCTAGTGGGATATGATGGAGACCCCTGGTGGCATGTCTAGTGGGATATGATGGAGACCCCTGGTGGCATGTTGGTGGGATATGATGGAGACCCCTGGTGGCATGTCTAGTGGGATATGATGGAGACCCCTGGTGGCATGTCTAGTGGGATATGATGGAGACCCCTGGTGGCATGTTGGTGGGATATGATGGAGACCCCTGGTGGCATGTCTAGTGGGATATGATGGAGACCCCTGGTGGCATGTCTGGTGGGATATGATGGAGACCCCCGGAGGCATGTCTAGTGGGATATGATGGAGATATTAGAGGTGTATCTGTTTCCCAACTGGTATGCTATTCCTGGGCCACTGGCAAATTTACCCCGGGTCACTATGCAAATAGTCTGGGTAGCCATTTGATTAGCTGTTCAGGAGTCTAGGAGTCTTATGGGTCTGGGGGTAGAAGCTATTTAGAAGCTTCTTGGACCTAGACTTGGAGCTCCGGTATCGCCTGCAGTGCGGTAGCAGAGAGAACAGTCTATGACTAGTGTGGCTGGAGTCTTTGACAATTTTAGGGCCTTCCTCTGACACCGCCTGCTATAGAGGTCCTGGATGGCAGGAAGCTTGGCCCCCAGTGATGTACTGGGTCGTACGCACTACCCTCTGTAGTGCCTTGCGATTGGTGACCGAGCAGTTGCCATACTAGGCAGTGAAGCAACCCACAGTATGCTTTCAATGGTGCAGCTGTAAAACCTTTTGAGTATCTGAGGACTCATGCCAAATCTTTTCATTCCCCATGAGGGGGAATAGGTTTTGTCGTGCCCTCTTCACGACTGTCTTGGTGTGTTTGGACCATGTTAGTTTGTTGGTGATGTGGACACCAAGGAACTTGAAGGTCTCAACCTGCTCCACTGCAGCCCCGTCGATGAGAATGGGGGCTTGCTCGGTCCTCTTTTTCCTTTGTCTTGATCACGTTGAGGGAGAGGTTGTTGTCCTTGCATCACACGGTCAGGTCTCTGACCTCCTCCCTATAGGCTGTCTCATCGTTGTCGGTGATCAGGCCTACCTACCACTGTTGTTTCATCAGCAAACTTAATGATGGTGTTGGAGTCGTGCCTGGCTGTGCAGTCATGAGTGAACAGGGAGTACAGGAGGGGGCTGAGCACGCACTCCTGAGGGGCCCCCGTGTTGAGGATAAGCGTGGCGGATGTGTTGTTACCTACCCTTACCACCTGGGGGCGGCCCATCAGGAAGTCCAGAATCTAGTTGCAGAGGGAGGTTTTTGGTCCCAGGGTCCTTAGCTTAGTGATGAGCTTTGAGGGCACTGTAGTGTTGAACGCTGAGCTGAAGTCAATGAATAGCATTCTCACATAGGTGTTCCTTTTGTCCAGGTGTGAAAGGGCAGTGTGGAGTGCAATAGAGATTGCGCCATCTGTGGATCTGTTGGTGCGGTAATGCAAATTATAGTGGGTCCAGGGTTTCTGGGATAATGGTGTTTGATGTGAGCCATGACCAGGTTACCTTAGTTTTCTTTTGCCCAGGGATTTTGGAGGTCTGCTTGAAACATGTTGGTATTACAGACTCAGACAGGGAGAGGTTGAAAATGTCAGTGAAGACACTTGCCAGCTGGTCAGCGAATGCTCAGAGTACACGTCCTGTACTCCTGATTTGTGCATCATTTAAATGTTATCTTTAATTTGCGGGTTAAGCAGGTAGCCTATAGTCTATAGTGTCCTACACAAATAATTACACAAATAACTTGACAATATCATATTTACATTGT
Organism: Salmo salar; assembly: GCF_905237065.1. Lineage (NCBI taxonomy): Eukaryota > Metazoa > Chordata > Actinopteri > Salmoniformes > Salmonidae > Salmo > Salmo salar. The sequence goes on along the minus strand of NC_059446.1, from coordinate 16,047,003 downwards.
ACAATGCACTGTGTAGGCTACATATGATCGCTGAGTGTACTAAATAAATGCCCCAGCAATTGATACAAATCATCATTATATCATTCTGCCAGGTGGGCCTACATTGCAGTCAGCATTTAATTGGGAAGGTTTATGGGGAAAGCCTTCAGAAATGTTCTTTCAAACAGTGCACGATGACTGAGATTCAAACAAGACTTTGGGCTAAACTTTTTGAATACCGGTCTGCATACCCATTGCCGTACCATTGCTGTTTGAATAAATCTTGATAATAAAAAAAAGCTAATTGTGAACCAAAAATTAACGTGACCAGCTAAATAGCGATCAATTAAAAATGTTTGTCGCACTGCCAGGTCAAAGGGTCGCAGATGCGGGTGTTACTGATGCAGACTGAGCTCTGGGTGTACTACTTTTGACCAAGACCTATAGAGTAACAGAAACGTAGTGCACTATATAGAGGATAGAGTGCCATTTGGGATGCTAACCATAGTTACAATGGGAGGGAATAAGAGCACACTAAATGAAATGTTCTTTGTTGAGAGGGATGAGGTAGTAGACCTAAATCCCCTGTTTCATATGAGACTGAGGCTCAGCGAGAGAGAGAGGAATGAGGTAGTAGACCTAAATCCCCGGTTTCATATGAGACTGAGGCTCAGCGAGAGAGAGGGATGAGGTAGTAGACCTAAATCCCCTGTTTCATATGAGACTGAGGCTCAGCGAGAGAGAGGGATGAGGTAGTAGACCTAAATCCCCTGTTTCATATGAGACTGAGGCTCAGCGAGAGAGAGGGATGAGGTAGTAGACCTAAATCCCCTGTTTCATATGAGACTGAGGCTCTGCGAGAGAGAGAGGAATGAGGTAGTAGACCTAAATCCCCTGTTTCATATGAGACTGAGGCTCAGCGAGAGAGAGGGATGAGGTAGTAGACCTAAATCCCCTGTTTCATATGAGACTGAGGCTCAGCGAGAGAGAGGGATGAGGGGAGATTGAGAAAGAGAAGGATCAGAAAAGAGAGGGGGAGGGAGAGAATGAGAGAGGGAGAGAGAGAGGTATATTATTAGAGAAAGAAAGAGGGAGACAGAGAGATGAACAGAGAGAGTGAGAGGATGAATAGTCTAATGCCATGGTGGGAGTGTTTACCTGGAAGGCTGTAATACAGACTCTGAGCTCCTCACTTTGGCTGTTTTAATTGCCAATCAGGTCTGCTGTTCTCAGGATAGAAAAGCCAGTGCAACATACACACACACAGAGATACACACAGAGATACACACAGAGATACACACAGAGATACACACTGAGACACACACTGAGACACACACTGAGACACACACTGAGACACACACACATAGGTGTACGCACATGTATGTACACACACAGGTACGTACAGCTCTCTCTCTCTCTCTCTCTCTCTGTCTCTCTCTCTCTCTCTGATATATATATAGATATACAGTACCAGTCAAAAGTTTGGACACACCTACTCATTCAAGTTTTTTTTCTTCTTTTTTTTTACTATTTTCTACATTGTAGAATAATAGTGAAGACATCAAAACTATGAAGTTGTGAAATGTACATTTGAGTCATTTAGCAGACACTCTTATCCAGAGCAACTTACAGTAGTGAATGCATACATTTCATTTCATACATTTTTTTTCTGTGCTGGCCCCCCGTGGGAATCAAACCCACCACCCTGGCATTGCAAACACCATGCTCTACCAACTGAGCTACAGGGAAGGCCATGTATTTCCTTCTTAATGCGTTTGAGCCAATCAGTTGTGTTGTGACAAGGTAAGGGTTGTATACAGAAGATAGCAAAGATAAACAACAGTCCATTACTTTAAGATATGAAGGTTAGTCAATACGGAAAATTTCAAGAACTTTGAAAGTTTCTTCAAGTGCAGTCGCAAAAATCATCAAGCGCTATGATGAAACTGGCTCTTATGAGGACCGCCACAGGAAAGGAAGACCCAGAGTTACCTTTGCTGCAGAGGATAAGTTCATTAGAGTTACCAGCCTCAGATTGCAGCCCAAATAAATGCTTCACAGAGTTCAAGTATCAGACACATCTCAACATCAACTGTTCAGAGGAGACTGCGTGAATCAGGCCTTCGTGGTCAAATTGCTGCAAAGAAACCACTACTAAAGGACACCAATAAGAAGAAGAGACTTGCTTGGACAAAGAAACATGATCAATAGGCATTGGAACGATGGAAATCTGTCCTTTGGTCGAATTAGTCCAAATTTGAGATTTTTGGTTCCAACCAAATCAAATCAAATCAAATTTATTTTTATATAGCCCTTCGTACATCAGCTGATATTCTCAAAGTGCTGTACAGAAACCCAGCCTAAAACCCCAAACAGCAAGCAAAGCATGTGAAAGAAGCACGGTGGCTAGGAAAAACTCCCTAGGAAAAACTCCCTAGAAAGGCCAAAAACCTAGGAAGAAACCTAGAGAGGAACCAGGCTATGAGGGGTGGCCAGTCCTCTTCTGGCTGTGCAGGGTGGATATTATAACAGAACATGGTCAAAATGTTAAAATGTTAAAATGTTCATAAATGACCAGCATGGTCAAATAATAATAATCATAGTAGTTGTCGAGGGTGCAACAAGCACGTCCGGTGAACAGGTCAGGGTTCCATAGCCGCAGGCAGAACAGTTGAAACTGGAGCAGCAGCACGGCCAGGTGGACTGGGGACAGCAAGGAGTCATCATACCAGGTAGTCCTGAGGCATGGTCCTAGGGCTCAGGTCCTCCGAGAGAAAGACAGAAAGAGAGAAAGAGAGAATTAGAGAGAGCATATTTAAATACACACAGGACACCGGATAAGACAAGAGAAATACTCCAGATGTAACAGACTGACCCTAGCCCCCCGACACATAAACTACTGCAGCATAAATACTGGAGGCTGAGACAGGAGGGATCAGAAGACACTGTGGCCCCATCCGATGATACCCCCGGACAGGGCCAAACAGGCAGGATATAACCCCACCCACTTTGCCAAAGCACAGCCCCCAACCGCCGTGTCTTTGTGAGATGCAGAGTAGGTGAACAAATGATCTCTGCATGTGTTGTTCCACCGTGAAGCATGGAGGAGGAGGTGTGATGGCGTGGGGGTGCTTTGCTGGTGACACTGTCAGTGATTTATTTAGAATTCAAGGCACACTTAACCAGCATGGCTACCACAGCATTCTGCAGCGATACGCCATCCCATTTGGTTTGTGCTTAGTGGGACTATCATTTATTTTTCAACAGGGCAATGACTCAACACACCTCCAGGCTGTGTAAGGGCTATTTGACCAAGAAGGAGAGTGATGGAGTGCTGCATCAGATGACCTGGCCTCCACAATCACCTGACCTCAACCCAATTGAGATGGTTTGGGATGAGTTGGACCGTAGAGTGAAGGAAAAGCAGCCAACAAGTGCTCAGCATATGTGGGAACTTCTTCAAGACTATTGGAAAGGCATTCCAGGTGAATCTGGTTGAGAGAATGCCAGGAGTGTATAAATCTGTCATTAAGGCAAAGGGTGGCTACTTTGAAGAATCTCAAATGTAAAATAGATATTGAATTGTTTAACACTTTTTTGCTTACAACATGATATGTGTTATTTCATAGTTTTGATGACTTCACTATTATTCTACAATGTAGGAAATAACACAGTATTTTTAAATAATAAATAATAATAATAATACATTTTAAATAATAAATTATTCTACAATGTAGAAAATAATAAAACATTTAAGAAAATCAATTGAATGAGTAGGTGTGTCCAAACTTTTGACTGGTTCAATATATATATATATATATATATATGAGAGAGAGATTGATCAGGACACAGTGGTCCAAGTGAAAATTAGGGGTTACAAAGAGATGAATACAGAAACAGAGTAGAAGAGATGAATACGGAAATGAGATAGATTGAGGAGAGGAGGGGAGGGGAAAGAGACATTGTGAGATGGAATAAAGAGAGGAGAGGTGAAGGGAGGAGAGGAGACATGGAGTAGAGAGAGAGGGGGTCAGGACAGAAAAGGAGAGGTCTGAGGAGGAGAGGAGACAGGTAGTAGAGAGAGGGGGACAGGACAGAAAAGGAGAGGAGAGAGGTCTGAGGAGGAGAGGAGACAGGGAGTAGAGAGAGGGGGACAGGACAGAAAAGGAGAGGAGAGAGGTCTGAGGAGGAGAGGAGACAGGGAGTAGAGACGGGGACAGGACAGAAAAGGAGAGGAGAGAGGTCTGAGGAGGAGAGGAGACAGGGAGTAGAGAGAGACGGGGACAGGACAGAAAAGGAGAGGATGATGACTTTTGGCTCCAAAGGCCTCCAGGGGGATCTGGCTGCCCATGTGTAAACAGCAGATGTGAAACACACACTTGCCTCTGGCTGTTGAGGATAGCTTATCCAAGAGCTCTGTCTTCCTGTGTCTTTGAGGATAGCTTATCCAAGAGCTCTGTCTTCCTGTATCTGTGAGGATAGCTTATCCAAGAGCTCTGTCTTCCTGTATCTGTGAGGATAGTTTATCCAAGAGCTCTGTCTTCCTGTATCTGTGAGGATAGCTTATCCAAGAGCTCTGTCTTCCTGTATCTGTGAGGATAGTTTATCCAAGAGCTCTGTCTTCCTGTATCTGTGAGGATAGCTTATCCAAGAGCTCTGTCTTCCTGTATCTGTGAGGATAGCTTATCCAAGAGCTCTGTCTTCCTGTATCTGTGACGATAACTTATCCAAGAGCTCTGTCTTCCTGTATCTGTGAGGATAGTTTATCCTAGAGCTCTGTCTTCCTGTATCTGTGAGGATAGTTTATCCAAGAGCTCTGTCTTCCTGTATCTGTGAGGATAGCTTATCCAAGAGCTCTGTCTTCCTGTATCTGTGAGGATAGCTTATCCAAGAGCTCTGTCTTCCTGTATCTGTGAGGATAGTTTATCCAAGAGCTATGTCTTCCTGTATCTGTGAGGATAGCTTATCCAAGAGCTCTGTCTTCCTGTATCTGTGAGGATAGTTTATCCAAGAGCTCTGTCTTCCTGTATCTGTGAGGATAGCTTATCCAAGAGCTCTGTCTTCCTGTATCTGTGAGGATAGCTTATCCAAGAGCTCTGTCTTCCTGTATCTGTGACGATAACTTATCCAAGAGCTCTGTCTTCCTGTATCTGTGAGGATAGTTTATCCAAGAGCTCTGTCTTCCTGTATCTGTGAGGATAGCTTATCCAAGAGCTCTGTCTTCCTGTATCTGTGAGGATAGCTTATCCAAGAGCTCTGTCTTCCTGTATCTGTGAGGATAGCTTATCCAAGAGCTCTGTCTTCCTGTATCTGTGAGGATAGCTTATCCAAGAGCTCTGTCTTCCTGTATCTGTGAGGATAGCTTATCCAAGAGCTCTATCTTCCTGTATGTGTGAGGATAGCTTATCCAAGAGCTCTGTCTTCCTGTATCTGTGAGGATAGTTTATCCAAGAGCTCTGTCTTCCTGTGCCTTCACTCTCTCCATAACACGGCATTCTCCACTCTGTCTAGTTGTAGTGACAGTTGACAGGTGACAGGTTGTATTGATCCCAGACTGACATGTCTGAGGACAGCTTTTACCTGCAACTGATCCCAGATCTGTCTTCAAGGGGAAAGCAGGCCACTGGGATTGAGGCTTCATAGATCACACACACACACAGGTTGAGAGAGGCCAGAGGTATCAGCATTAAAAGAGCAGCAAGGCCAGACATGGTCTAGTTAATCAGAGACCTGGCAGTGTGGTAGAGGTCAGAGACCTGGCAGTGTGGTAGAGGTTAGAGACCTGGCAGTGTGGTAGAGGTCAGAGACCTGGCAGTGGGGTAGAGGTCAGAGACCTGGCAGTGTGGTAGAGGTTAGAGACCTGGCAGTGTGGTAGAGGTCAGAGACCTGGCAGTGTGGTAGAGGTTAGAGACCTGGCAGTGTGGTAGAGGTCAGAGACCTGGCAGTGTGGTAGAGGTCAGAGACCTGGAAGTGTGGTAGAGGTCAGAGACCTGGAAGTGTGGTAGAGGTCAGAGACCTGGCAGTGTGGTAGAGGTCAAAGGCCTGGCAGTGTGGCAGAGGTCAGAGACCTGGCGGTGTGGTAGAGGTCAGAGACCTGGCGGTGTGGCAGAGGTCAGAGACCTGGCGGTGAGGCAGAGGTCAGAGACCTGGCGGTGTGGCAGAGGTCAGAGACCTGGCGGTGTGGTAGAGGTCAGAGACCTGGCGGTGTGGTAGAGGTCAGAGACCTGGCGGTGTGGCAGAGGTCAGAGACCTGGCGGTGTGGTAGAGGTCAGAGACCTGGCGGTGTGGTAGAGGTCAGAGACCTGGTTGTGTGGTAGAGGTCAGAGACCTGGCACTGTGATGCCAGGACAACAACCTCTCCCTCAACATCAGAAAGACAAAGGAGCTGATAGTGGTCTAGAAGAAACAGAGGGCAGAGCACAACCCATCCACATTGACAGGGCTGTGGTGGAGCGGGTCGAGAGCTTCAAGTTCCTCGGTGTTCACATCACTAAGTAATTAAAATGGTCCACACACACCAACACAGTCGTGAAGGGGACAGGGCAACGCCTCCTCCCCCTCAGGAGGCTGAATAGATTTGGCCTGGGCCCTGAGATCCTCAAAAAGTTATACAGCTGCACCATTGAGAGCATCTTGACTGGCGGCATCACCGCTTGGTATGGCAAATGCAAGGCACCCAACCTCAAGGCGCAACAGAGGGTGGTGTGTATGGCCCAGTTCATCACTGGGGCCAAGCTTCCTGCCATCCAGGACCTCTATACCAGGCGGTGTCAGAGGAAGGCCCAAAGCATTGTCAAAGACTCCAGTCACCCCAATCATAGACTGTTCTCTTCCCTACAAACACACACACATACACATGTTGGTACACACGTGCACATACAGTACACACGCACACACAAATTAATGCATGTGCACATACATAAATACACACACACAGACACAAACATAAACACACACACCACACACACACACACACACACACTGACATACTCTTTGCTTTTCCATTACCCTTTGTTTATACTGCTGGACTGCTGGTTGGACTCAGGCGTTTGAAGGCTGCCTCTCATAATACATTGTGACTCCAGATCTCATGAATATAATGTTGTTATTCATTTAAATGCAGGAAGGCCCGTCTGATAGAGAATATCTGTTGTTACAGTCGCCACAGGGCAGCTCCAATACAACATCAACCTCAACTAACTTCACTACATTGATACTCTGTCTGTCTGCCTCGTTGTCTGTCTGTCTGTCTGTCTGTCTGTCTGTCTGTCTGTCTGTCTGTCTGTCTGTCTGTCTGTCTGTCTGTCTGTCTGTCTGTCTGTCTGTCTGTCTGTCTGTCTGTCTGTCTGTCTGCCTCTCTGTCTGCCTCTCTGTCTGCCTCTCTGTCTGTCTGTCTGCCTCTCTGTCTGTCTGTCTTAAAAGGCACACTCAACAAGATGACACTGTCATGCATATACACCCTGCTCTGGCTGCCTCCCCAAAATTGTGACAATATGTTCATCTTTGTGTCCTCAAATGAGTAGAGAGATAGATAGATAGATAGATAGATAGATAGATAGATAGATAGATAGATAGATAGATAGATAGATAGATAGATAGATAGATAGATAGATAGATAGATAGATAGATAGATAGATAGATAGATAGATAGATAGATAGATAGATAGATAGATAGATAGATAGATAGATAGATAGATAGTTTGTAGTTGACATTTGAGCGGTACGTTTGGGAGCAGAACAGAACAGAGCGGTACTGAGCAGGTTGTTGTCATAGCGATGGAAGAAAAGTCCTGGCAATTTCCTGCTGTTTCTCTCCTTTGTTTGAACTGCCATTTTTAGGTCCCGCCTTCATTATGTTCTTACGCAAACAGGAGATGAGGAGAGAACACTGGCGTATAACACACACCCACAGCCCCCGCAAATGTTTCAAAAATGCTAAATGTTCTCTCAGCCTCATGGCAAAATGTGTATTATTGACATGAAATTAGCTCTAAAACTTTTATCATATATAGGCAATAAGGAACAGCAAATACCATCCACTCAAATACCATCCACTCCGCTTAACATACCATATCCCCTCATCACAAACACACACACACACACACACACACACACACACACACACACACACACACACACACACACACACACACACACACACACACACACACTTCCTCTCAACATAACCCCTAATTATATATTCACATAACTAATCTTTCATACACCATATCTCCTCTTCCTCTTTTTCTCTTCCTTCCTTTCTCTTTTCCTTCCTCTTTCTCTTCCTTTCTCTCTCTCTCTTCCTTCCTCGTTCTCTTCCTTCCTCTTTCTCTTCCGTCCTCTTCCTTCCTCTCTCTTTTCCTTCCTCTCTCTTCCTTCCTCTTTCTCGTCCTTTCTCTCACTCTTCCTTCCTCTTTCTCTTCCTGTCTCTCTCTCTATTCCTTTCTCTTACACTTCCTTTCTCTTTCTCTTCATGTCTCACTCTTCCTTCCTCTTTCTCTTCCTTCCTCTTTCTCTTCCTTTCTCTTCCTTTCTTTTTCTCTTCCTTCCTCTCTCTCTTCCTTCCTCTTTCTCTTCCAACTTCCTTTTTCTCATCCTTCCTTCCTCTTTCTCTTCCTTCCTCTTTCTCAACCTTCCTTCCACTTCCCTTCTCTCTCTCTTCCTTTCTCTCACTCTTCCTTCCTCTTTCTCTTCCTGTCGCTCTCTTCCTTTCTCATTCTCTTCCTTCCTCCTTTCTTCTAATCTTTGTTTCATTCTCCTCCCCTTTCTCTTTTCTGCATTTATCTCTCTTTCACCAACTCACTTGCTCTGTTTTTTCTCTTCCCGCTATTTTCCTTTCTTTCTTTGTTACGTTCTCCCTTTTTTTTAAATCTCCAACCAGCTTTCCGTCTCGCCTTCTTTGCTGTTCCAGAACATTACCCTCCCTCCCTCTCTCTCTATTCTCCCCCCCCTCTCTCTCTCTCTCTCTCTCTCTATCCTCCTCCCTCCTCTCTCTCTTTCTCTACTCTCTCCCCCTCCCTCTCTCTTTACTCGCTCTCCCCCTCCCTCTCTCTCTCTCTACTCGCTCTCCCCCTCCCTCTCTCTGTCTCTACTCTCCCTCCCCCTCCCTCTCTACTCTCCCCCTCCCGCGGTGTATTTGAAGATATTCTTCATCTTTGTGTGGTAGCTGTGGTGGAGCAGTGCTGTGGCCCCTGGGCCTGCTATTTGTATGGTGTGACTGTCTCTAGCTAGGAGCCTGCAGACTCAGAGCTCAGCTGACACACTGGGTTAGGCTGAAGCACATTGTGTGTTTACTCTCTCCACATTCTGCCTTTACAAACAAATAATTCTTGTTCATTTAGTTTTCTAGTCCTGGGGAGAGAGAGGCAGCACTTGGAGAGTGGGGAGGAGGGGAGGAGGGCCATTTCCTGGAACTGGCTTCTGTAGTATGGCCGGGGGGTGTGTGTGTGCATGTGTGTGTTAAAATGTGTGCTTTGAGCAGTGTGTGTGTGTTTGTAAATGTGTGTGGGTTTGTGTAAATGTGTGTCTGTTTGTAAATGTGCGGGTGTTTGTGTGCGTTTTTCGTGCATGTGCTTGTGTGTTATGAGATTGTGTGATTGGAGCACGTGTGTATGCATGTTTGAGTGTTGGCCATGGTCGGACTAGTGAGTGTCCATCTCCATGGCAGTGGGGTGGGGAATGGGATGCCTGTGTCCTGTGGGTGTTGCTGTGAAGCAGCAGATCAGAATATTAAATGCTGGAGAACATTGATGTTCTAATTGGATAGAAGACTGGAGAACATTGATGCTCTAATTGGATAGAAGACTGGAGAACATTGATGTTCTAATTGGATAGAAGACTGGAGAACATTGATGTTCTAATTGGATAGAAGACTGGAGAACATTGATGTTCTAATTGGATAGAAGACTGGAGAACATTGATGTTCTAATTGGATAGAAGACGGGAGAACATTGATGCTCTAATTGGATAGAAGACTGGAGAACATTGATGCTCTAATTGGATAGAAGACTGGAGAACATTGATGTTCTAATTGGATAGAAGACTGGAGAACATTGATGTTCTAATTGGATAGAAGACTGGAGAACATTGATGTTCTAATTGGATAGAAGACTGGAGAACATTGATGTTCTAATTGGATAGAAGACTGGAGAACATTAATGCTCTAATTGATGCTCTAATATTGTAGCATGGCGCAGACAGAGATGGTCGCCTCACTTCGAGTTTTTAGGAAACTATACAGTATTTAGTTTTTTATGTATTATTTATTACACTGTTACTCCATGAAATCTTAAGTCTTATTACATACAGCCGGGAAGAACTATTGGATATAAGAGCAATGTCAACTCAACAACATTACGACCAGGAATACGACTTTCCTGAAGCGGATCCTCTGTTTGGACCTCCACCCAGGACAATGGATCTAATCCCAGTAGGCGACCCAAAACAACGAAACCGCAGAAGGGGCAGACGGAGCGGCCACCTGTAGACATGCACATCGCACATACACAATGACATACACATTGACATACACATTGACATACACGTTGATATACACAATGACATACACAATGACATACACAATGACATACACAATGACATACACACTGACACACACATTGACATACACAATGACATAAACGTTTATATACACAATGACATACACACTGACATACACACTGACATACACACTGACATACACAATGGCATACACAATGACATACACAATGACATACACACTGACATACACAATGACATACACACTGACATACACAATGACATACACAATGACAAACACGTTGACATACACAATGACATACACACTGACATACACATTGACATACACATTGACATACACAATGACATACACATTGACATACACACTGACATACACACTGAAAAATGACATACATAATGACATACACAATGACATACACACTGACATACACAATGAGATAAACAATGACAAACACGTTAACATACACAATGACAAACACAATTATAAACATGATTATGGTGCTCTTCCTACGTACTGTGTAAATGGTATGACGTTTTGGAGGCAAGAAAAATGTCAATTATTTAAGTAATCTATGAATATTATAAGAAAAGGGTATGTTCTGACAATGTAACCTCAACAAAAGAAATGCTTTCACATTGTTTTTAAAAGTCAAGGAGGGAGGACAGTGTAGGAGTGGAAAGGGATGAGAGGAGGAGGGAGGACAGTGTAGGAGTGGAGAGAGGGATGAGAGGAGGAGGGAGGACAGTGTAGGAGTAGTGAGGGACGAGAGGAGGAGGGAGGACAGTGTAGGAGTGGAGAGAGGGATGAGAGGAGGAGGGAGGACAGTGTAGGAGTGGAGAGAGGGATGAGAGGAGGAGGGAGGACAGTGTAGGAGTGGAGAGAGGGATGAGAGGAGGAGGGAGGACAGTGTAGGAATGGATAGATGGATGAGAGGAGGAAGGAGGACAGTGTAGGAGTGGAGAGAGGGATGAGAGGAGGAGGGAGGACAGTGTAGGAGTGGAGAGAGGGATGAGAGGAGGAGGGAGGACAGTGTAGGAGAGGAAAGGGATGAGAGGAGTAGGGAGGACAGTGTAGGAGTGGAGAGGGATGAGAGGAGGAGGGAGGACAGTGTAGGAGTGGAGAGGGATGAGAGGAGGAGGGAGGACAGTGTAGGAGTGGAGAGGTATGAGAGGAGGAGGGAGGACAGTGTAGGAGTGGAGAGAGGGATGAGAGGAGGAGGGAGGACAGTGTAGGAGTGGAGAGAGGGATGAGAGGAGGAGGGAGGACAGTGTAGGAGTGGAGAGAGGGAATGAGAGGAGGAGGGAGGACAGTGTAGGAGTAGAGAGGGATGAGAGGAGGAGGGAGGACAGTGTAGGAGTGGAGAGAGGGATGAGAGGAGGAGGGAGGACAGTGTAGGAGTGGAGAGGGATGAGAGGAGGAGGGAGGACAGTGTAGGAGTGGAGAGGGATGAGCGGAGTAGGGAGGACAGTGTAGGAGTGGAGAGGGATGAGAGGAGTAGGGAGGACAGTGTAGGAGTGGAGATCACTGCACAGCTGATTCAAACAATAAACTAATCGTCAAGCTTTGATTATTTGAATCAGCTGTGTGGTACTAGAGGTAAAACCAAAACGTGCACCCAGGGGGGCCCCAGGACAGAGTTTGGGAAACGCTGGGTTATAGGTTAGAGGTCACAGTGTCAGCATCCATCCAGCTCTCTCTCTATTGGGGAAGGGGGGGTGAGGGTTAAGTGTGTAAATTGTGCGATATTAGCAATCAGAATAGAAGTCTGGTAGCAGCAGTCGTGATGTGTGTGTATATGTCTGTGTATGTCAGTGTGTGTGTATGTCTGTGTGTGTATATGTCTGTGTGTGGATATGTCTGTGTGCGTATATGTCTGTGTGTGTGTATATATGTCTTTGTGTGTGTGTGTGTATGTCTGTGTGTGTGTATATGTCTTTGTGTGTGTGTATGTCTGTGTGGGTGTGTATATGTCTGTGTGGGTGTGTGCGTGAGTGAGTGCATGTTTTCCAAGGTGTGGAGAATCAGAGCAGGTGGTCAGTCCAGTTCAAGTGTTCAGTATGGCTTGTAGATAGAAACTGTCTCTGAGCCTGTTGGTAACAGACCTCATGCTCCGATACCGTCTGCTCGACGATAAGGGAGTGAACAGCTCGTGGCTGGGGGGTGTGGGGTCCTTGATGATGTTGCGGGCCTTCCTCAGGCACCGTTTTGAGGAGATGTCCTGGATGGGTGAGAGCACGGTCCCAGTGATGTACTGGGCTGTCTTCATCACCCGCTGGAGGGCCTTGGGGTAGTGCACGGAGCAATTCCCATAAAAGAGGCCATGATGCAACTGGTCAGGATGCTCTCGATGGTGCAGCAGTAGTATTTGGAGAGGACTCGGGGTCTTCAGCCGTCTTAGGAAGTAGAGACGCTGTTGAGGCCTCTTGACAAGAGTGTTGGTGTTGTTGGTCCATGTCAAGTCCTCTGTGATGTGGATGCCGAGGAACTTAATACAGCTGAATCTCTACTGCAGTCCCGTTGATGTGGATCGGGGCATGTTCCCCCCTCTGATGTCAACAATCAACTCTTTTGTTTTGCTGACATTGAGGGAGAGGTTGTTGTCCTGGCACCACAATGCCAGTTCACTTACCTCCTTACCTCTTATTGGAGGCTGAGTCGTCGTTGTTGGTTATCAGGCCTATAACAATGGTGACGTATCGTGCAAAGCCACGCAGTGAACAGGGAGTACAGCAGAGGGCCGAGGACACACCCCTGGGGGGCCCCTGTGTTAAGAGTACGTGTGGAGGAGGGGTTGTAGCCAATCCTCACAGCCTGTGGTCTGCCCGTCAGGAAGTCCAGGACCCAGTTGCAGAGGGTGGTGTCCAGACCCAGGGCTCTGAGCTTGGTGTCGAGCTTGGAGGGAACAATAGTGTTGAATGCTGAACTGTAGTCAATGAACAGCATTCTCACATAGGTGTTCCTCTTGTCCAGATGTGTTAGGGCCAGGTGAATAGCGATGGAAATGACATCTTCCGTGGATCTGTTGGAGCGGTAGGCAAATTGGAGTGGGTCCAGTGTGCCTGGCATGCTGGCCTCGATGTGGGCCATGACCAGCCTCTCGAAGCATCCTCATGATGACCGAGGTGAGTGAGACGGGGCGATAGTCATTTGGACATCTTTGTTTTCTTTGGCACTGGGACAAGGGTGGTTTCCTGGAAGCAGGTGGGCTGTGTGTACACAACACTGACTCTGCAAATGTCAAACTCCCCCCACAGCCCTCTACCCCTATTTTACAAACCAGGCTAAATAGTTATTCTGAGAACTGGCAGAGGATGGGAGGGATGGAGTGATGGAGGGAGGGAAACAGAGAGCTAGAGACGCATGAGTGCAGCAGCACCAGGTCTCTCATTACCGTAGTGAAGCAGTTCCTCTCTTTCTCTCTTCCCTGTGGCGGTCTCTCCTCTCCTCCGCTCTTCCCTCGTTCTCCATCTGATCCATTACAGAGCGTGGGGGAGGTTTGGTCTCTCGTGAGGAGGGGTCAGAGAGACAGAGACAGAGACAGAGACAGGGTAGTGTACAGGCTTTCTTCCTTCCTTTGTTTCTTAGTAAAATATAAATCTGATACGACTGTGGAGTACAGTACTGTCATGTTTATCTCTGTTATGACTGGAGTACAGTACTGTCATGTTTATCTCTGTTATGACTGGAGTACAGTACTGTCATGTTTATCTCTGTTATGACTGGAGTACAGTACTGTCGTGTTTATCTCTGTTATGACTGGAGTACAGTACTGTCGTGTTTATCTCTGTTATGACTGGAGTACAGTACTGTCGTGTTTATCTCTGTTATGACTGGAGTACAGTACTGTCATGTTTATCTCTGTTATGACTGTAGTACAGTACTGTCGTGTTTATCTCTGATATGACTGGAGTACAGTACTGTCATGTTTATCTCTGTTATGACTGGAGTACAGTACTGTCATGTTTATCTCTGTTATGACTGGAGTACAGTACTGTCGTGTTTATCTCTGTTATGACTGGAGTACAGTACTGTCGTGTTTATCTCTGTTATGACTGGAGTACAGTACTGTCATGTTTATCTCTGTTATGACTGGAGTACAGTACTGTCATGTTTATCTCTGTTATGACTGGAGTACAGTACTGTCATGTTTATCTCTGTTATGACTGTAGTACAGTACTGTCATGTTTATCTCTGTTATGACTGGAGTACAGTACTGTCATGTTTATCTCTGTTATGACTGGAGTACAGTACTGTCATGTTTATCTCTGTTATGACCGGAGTACAGTACTGTCGTGTTTATCTCTGTTATGACTGTAGTACAGTACTGTCATGTTTATCTCTGATATGGCTGGACTACAGTACTGTCGTGTTTATCTCTGATATGACTGTGGAGTACAGTACTGTAGTGTGTAGAGAGAGATACAGACAGAGAGAGAGAGAGAGAGAATGAGAGAGATGAGAGAGAGGCAGAGATGCGAAATGGAGCGAGAGAAGAGAGCGAGCGAGAGAGAGACATGACAATTTATTGCCTACACCTATGTAATCCTCTCAAATCTCCAGTGTGCAGCAGGTACACTCTTAGAAACAAAGGTGCTATCTAGAACCTAAAAGGGTTCTTCGGCTGTCCCTATAGCAGAACCCTTTGAACAAACCTTTTTGGTTCCAGGTAAAACCTTTATGGGTTCCATGCAGTACCCTTTCAACAGGGGGTTCTACATGGAACCCAAAAGAGTTATACCTGGAACCAAAAAGGGTTATGCTATGGGGTCAGACGAAGAACACTTTTGGAACTCTTTTTTCTAAGAGTGTAGGGGTCAGTAAATAACAGAGCACTGGTTGATGTAATCTTTAATTAGCATGAGGAGAAAAAGACAGGAATAAAGAAGAGAGGAGAGAATGAAGCGATGGTCGTCATGGAGATGAGAAACAAGTGAAGGCGTCAGGCGGCAGTTGGAATGTGCTGTATCCATTCAATCAAAATCAGTGTTAGGATGTTTCCAAGCTAGCCACCAAGAAACTGAAGCAATCAAGCAAATCATTATGTTCTGTGTCAATAAAGGAAGAGTATAGGCTATTTATGACCACTTCAAAGACCTGTCAAAAGAAGGTTACTCTCTCTTTCCCTCTCTATATTCTCTCTCTTCTCTTTCTCTCTCTTTCTTTCTCTCTCAGTTGTGTGTGTTGTAAGCTGTTAGCTCATTATGAGTCAGTTAGACAAGAAGCTGGTATGAATACATGTTATTAGAGAGAGAGAGAGAGAGAGAGAGAGAGAGAGAGAGAGAGAGAGAGAGAGAGAGAGAGAGAGAGAGAGAGAGAGAGAGAGAGAGAGAGAGAGAGGCTAACCAAGCCTTCCCAGGGGTTTCCAGGCTAACCAAGCCTTCCCAGGGGTTTCCAGGCTAACCAAGCTT
Organism: Salmo salar; assembly: GCF_905237065.1. Lineage (NCBI taxonomy): Eukaryota > Metazoa > Chordata > Actinopteri > Salmoniformes > Salmonidae > Salmo > Salmo salar. The sequence goes on along the minus strand of NC_059446.1, from coordinate 16,031,100 downwards.
TCCCAGGGGCGTCCAGGCTAACCAAGCCTTCCCAGGGGCGTCCAGGCTAACTAAGACAGTAAAGATTTGATGATTTCCTTTTGTCATCAAGGCTTCAAGATATGCCAACTGCTCACGTGAACAGGAGAATGCTATCCGCCCCCAAGGCTGTCCCATGATCTACTGTCCCAACAATGTTGTGAAGCTCTAGTTTACACTGAGTGTCTGTGAATCCCATCAGCTGTCTTCTTCTCCTCATTGCTCTCTTTCACCTTCATCCCCAGAAGGGAGGAGCAGCAGTGCACTGATTTCTGCAGGTTAGACCCTGCCAGACACACCTTCTGTACAGGGTCATTGGGAGGCTGTTCTTTGTCCACTAGGTAGAAGCGATAACCTCCCGGGAACTCAGCCAGATAGAGGCCCTTTCCAACCTCATTGAGGGGCCAACCAAGCTGCTTTGCATTGCTGACAGCCTGGCTAGACTGCAGAGTCAAACCGAGGAAGTCGTTGCCTAGGCGATATTCTCCCACTCCATAATTGTAGATCAGTTCAGCCACAAAGTCATCAAACTCTGGCCCAAAGCCGACCGTTGTCTTGCTCCATTTTCCATCATAGGGGCCCTTACAAGTTGCCTTACATCCTTCTTCAAGCTGTTTGTGACGCAAAATTTTGCCAAGCACATCGCGGTAAAAGATGGTCATTTTGCTTCTGTCACCCACTTCTCCTGATTCTCCTCAACTGAGGCCACAGACCCCTGACTCCCCTCAGCCACATCTGTCTCAACACTCCCCACTTGCACCCCATGACTCTCCACATCTCCTTCACTACCTGGGAGACTAGCCCCACCTGAACCCCCTCCTGTACACCATCACTCGTACTGGGCATCTCCTCACCAGTCTGGGGAAATGGCTCTTCAGATCCGTCCTTACCTCTGTCATGACGTTGGCCTGTGGGTAAGGTTTATGACCCCCCCATAAATACCTTTCTCCCTTCCCTCTCTCTCTGACTCTACTGAAGGACTCTTGAATAGCCTTTGTTAAACATAGAGAGTCTGGGAACATCAAACAAGTGGGTGAAAGGAACCATATTTCGGTAATAGAACCAGTTGAAAATATGCGTTGGTACTTCATGTATATAATGTCTGTTCGGTTGTCATCTGAGACATTATGACTGATGACAGGACGACATAAACTGTATCTGGGAAAGTCTACACATTCTAGTTGTCAGATTCACATGGAATTGTTGTGTAAATTAAATGTTTGAATATTAAACTATTTGTGATAAGATTAAATGTAATTTTAGCTTCCAAATGAGAGAATTGGGTTTTCATAAGGTTAGAGCCCTGCTCAATCAGTGGCCCGCCCCTGTGAAGAGACATTGGTTATAAACTATGAAACACACCCTTCTCTCCCTCCACTATATAAGCCCTTGATGAAAATGTAACCTCCTGTTCTGAGGACGTGAGGACGACGGTTCCACGTTAAAAAGGACTAACATGTCAACTACAGAACTAAGCCAACCTCAGCGTGAGCTTTGGATTTGAATGGTATGAACTTTGAACTCTTTTCACTAAAGAAGTGAGACCTCCTAGCCGTTGAGTTAGCAACAGCAGCTGTAAACGTGGGATAGGAAAGGACGGACGACGTATCCAGTCTAACACACAACGAAGATACTACAACGTATCCAATTTACCAATCTTCCGAGGACAGGAAGATGTCTGTTGGCCAACACGGCCAGCATCTATGACCAACCTACCGAAGCGCAGCTCAGAGTAAATATTTATTGCATTTTCTTTTCCAATTGGGCAATAATTTAGAATGCATAAGATACTATATTTACGATAGCACAGCTTCTCCCTTTGTTCCTCAGTCTTCCCGCTCTTTCATTCAAGCCCAACCCCCTCTCTTTGTGTAACAAGCCATCATACAGGTTCCGTCCACCAGGGACGTTTTCTGTATGACATAATTTGCATTCTGTGTATATGTAATTCTGTGTGATTAGTTAGGTATTTAGGAAATAAATAACTAAACCCAATGTTGTATTGCTGATTCAACTTGTTAGCCAGGGTTCGTGAAGATAACCAAGAATTTACAACTTTCAGATGAGACTGAAATAAGGTGACGATTAATACTGACTGCTATTGATGTAAAATATTACTAGGTCTTTCAGAGTTTATTCGGAAGATAACAGCTCTATAAACACTCTTTCGTGGTGCCCCGACTTTCTAGTTAATTACATTTACATGATTAGCTTAATCAGGTAATATTAATTACAGAGAAAGGATTTTATAGAATAGCATGTCATATCACTTAATCTGGCATAGCCAAAGACACGACACCTCCTACAACAATATTTTTCTGCATGACCAGATGTTATGTTCCCCTCTGGTATAAGCTGCAACTCAGTACCCTCAACACAGACAACTTGTTCCTCAGCAACAGGTGCTTGTGGCTGCTCTACCACTGTCGGCCCACCTCTCCCAACATCAGTGGGCCCAGGCGTTACAAAGACCACCTGAGTTCCTCCCTCCGCCTTCTCCCTTTTCGGGCAAGCATGTCGCTTATGGCCAACATCCCCACACTCAAAACACAGTTTTGACTACCCGTACTAGCATAAGCCATATACAATTGAAGTCGGAGGTTTACATACACCTTAGCCAAATACATTTAAACTCAGTTTTTCACAATTCCTGACATTTAATCCTAGTAAAAATGGCCTGTCTTAGGTCAGTTAGGATCACCTCTTTATTTTAAGAATGTGAAATGTCAGAATGATAGTAGAGAGAATGATTTATTTCTGCTTTTATTTCTTTCATCACATTCCCAGTGGGTCAGAAGTTTACATACACTCAATTAATATTTTGTAGCATTGCCTTTAAATTGTTTAACTTGGGTCAAACGTTTCGGGTAGCCTTCCACAAGCTTCCCATAATAAGTTGGGTGAATTTTGGCCCATTCCTCCTGGCAGATCTGGTGTAACTGAATCAGGTTTGTAGGCCTCCTTGCTCGCAGACGATTTTTCAGTTCTGCCCACAAATTTTCTATGGGATTGAGGTCAGGGCTTTGTGATGTCACTCCAATACCTTGACTTTGTTGTCCTTAACATCTGTTACGGCTAGACATGCCGCTAACGGAACATCTCGACAACATCCGGTGAAAATGCAGAGCGCGAAATTCAAATTAAATTATTGTAAATATTTAACTTTCATAAAATCACAAGTGCAATACATCAAAATAAAGCTTAACTTCTTGTTAATCCAGCCGAAGTGTCAGATTTCAAAAAGGCTTTACGGTGAAAGCAAACCATGCGATTATCTGAGGACAGCGTTTCATCATACAAATGCATGACAAACATATTTCAACCAGGGAGGTGCGACACGAAAGGCAGAAATAACGATATAATTAATGTCTTACCGTTGAAGATCTTCTTCTGTTGGCACTCCAAAATGTCCCAGAAACATCACAAATGGTCCTTTTGTTCGTTAAATTCCTTATTTATATCACCAAAATGTCCATTTATTTGGCACGTTTGATTCAGAAATACACTGGTTCCAACTCGCACAACATGACTGCAAATTATCTAATAAGTTACCTGTAAACTTGGTCCAAACATTTCAAACAACTTTCCTAATCCAACCTTAGCTATCCTAAAACGTAAATAATCAATAAAATTTAAGATGGAATATACTGTGTTCAATAGCGGATAAAAACAACGTGGAGCGAGCTCCAGGTTGCGCACAACAAACAATAGAGTCCACTTGGCTTGACACTCACAATGAACAGCCCTACTTCTTCATTTCTCAAAAGAAAAACATCAACCAATTTCTAAAGACTGTTGACATCTAGTGGTACCATAGGAACTGCAACCAGGTGCCTCATAAATATAGTTTCCCATAGAAAACGAATTGAAAACACTGTGACCTAAAAAAAAATCCTGGATGGTTTGTCCTCGGTGTTTTGCCTGCCAAATAAGTTCTGTTATACTCACAGACATTATTTTAACAGTTTTAGAAACTTTAGAATGTTTTCTATCCAAATCTACCAATTATATGGTCCTGAGTAACAGGGCCTGAGTAACAGGCAGTTTACTTTGGGCATGCTTTTCATCAGGACGTGAAAATTGTTCCCCCTATCCCAAAGAGGTTAATGTCCACATAACTTTCATTCCTCATGATGCCTTCTATTTTGTGAACTGCACCAGTCCCTCCTGCAGCAAAGCACCCTCAAAACATGATGCTGCCACCCCCATGCTTCACGGTTGCGATGGTGTTCTTCTGCTTGCAAGCCTCCCCCTTTTTCCTCCAAACACAATGATGGTCATTATGGCCAAACAATTCTATTTTTGTTTCATCAGACCAGAGGACATTTCTCCAAAAAGTACAATCTTTGTCCCCATGTGCAGTTGCAAACCGTAGTCTGGCTTTTTAACCCATGTGCGGCCTCGGGACGGACATCCAGCGAAAAATCATATCGCCATTAGCATAACAAAATGTAATAAAACATTTTTTTGATTTTTTTTTCTAATTATATCATTTTACAGATACACCTCTCCTGAATCGAACCACGTCGTCCGATTTCAAAAAGGCTTTACAGCAAAAGCAAAACATTAGATTATGTTAGAGGAGTATATCGTAACAGTAGCCACATAGCCATTTTCCGACCAACCACATGCATCACAAATAACCAAAAAACAGCTAAATGCAGCACTAACCTTTTACAAACTTCATCAGATGACACTCCTAGGACATCATGTTACACAATACATGCATTCTTTTGTTCGATAAAGTTCATATTTATATATAAAAACAGCATTTTACATCGGCGCGTAACGTTGACTAACTATTTTCCATCAAATGCATCCGGTGAAACATTGCTACAATTTACTAAATTACTATTCGAAAACATTTTTAAAATGTAATATTGTCATTCTAAGATTTATAGATGAATATCTCTTGAAAGCACCTGTAATGCCAGATTTAAAAATAACTTTACTGGGTAATCACACTTTGCGATAAAAGGGGATGCGATACTCAGAACAATAGGCTAGCAATAGCAATAGGCTAGCCATCTTGGAACAATCGCATATCACATCTAGTCTTGTATACTATTGTCAATAATCCCTTACCTTTGATTATCTTCATCCTTAGGCACTTCCAGGAATCCCAGGTCCACAACAAATGTATTTTCGTTCGAAAAAGTTAATCCTTTACGTCCCAATAGCTTGTTCTTGTTAGCGCGTTCTGGCTTCACCAAAATTTCCGACGTGCGCGGGGCTACTCTTTCAACAAAATGCATTTTTTTCTTATTTAGGTTCGTTCAAACATGTCAAACATTGTATAACATAACTCTGTAGGGCCTTTTTCAATGAGAGCTCCAATAAGATTCGAGGGGGACGATTGCATTGTGTTTCAAAACGTTTCGAAAGGGGAGGGTAACCAGGGGCGCCAGCGTCATAATGGTGATGGCCCTCTCCGTGTGACCACGTTCCACAGCGTGTCATTCTGTCAGTTTTCACAGTAGGAGACTCAAATCACTTTGTAAAGACTGGGGACATCTAGTGGAAGCAATAGGAAGTGCTCAATGAACCATAGCTCACGGACTGATTAATAGGCAACGTGATGAAGTTGAGTTCGCAATTCAGAATTCCACTTCCTGTTTCGATCTGTCTCGGGGTTTTGACTGCCATATGAGTTCTGTTATACTCACAGACACCATTCAAACAGTTTTAGAAACTTTAGGGTGTTTTCTATCCACAAGTATTAATTATATGCATATCCTAGCTTCTGAGTTTGAGTAGTAGGCAGTTTAAAATGGGCACAAATTCTTTTCAAAATGCGCTGTGGCGCCCCCTATCCTAGGCGACCGTCAAGAGGTTAATGGCGGGTTTGGAGCAGTGGCTTCTTCCTTGCTGAGCGGCCTTTCAGGTTATGTCGATATAGGACTTGTTTTACTGTGGCTATAGATACTTTTGTACCTGTTTCCTCCAGCATCTTCACAAGGTCCTTTGCTGTTGTTCTGGGATTAATTTGCACTTTTCTCACCAAAGTACGTTCATCGCTAGGAGACAGAACGCATTTCCTTGCTGAGCGCTATGACGGCTGCGTGTTCCCATGGTGTGTATACTTGCGTACTATTGTTTGTACAGTTGAATGTGGTACCTTCAGGTGTTTGGAAAGGATGAACCAGACTTGTGGAGGTCTACAATTGTATTTCTGCGGTCTTGGCTGATTTCCTTGGATTTTCCCATGATGTCAAGCAAAGAGGCACTGAGTTTGAAGGTAGGCCTTGAAATACATTCACAGGTACACCTCCAATTGACTCAAATGATGTCAATTAGCCTATCAGAAGCTTCTAAAGCCATGACATCATTTTCTGTCAACCTAGTGTATGTAAATGTCTGACCCACTGGAATTGTGATAAAGTGAATTATACATTTTTAACAATTGTTGGAAAAATTACTTGTGTCATGCACAAAGTAGATGTCCTAACCGACTTGCCAAAACTATAGTTTGTTAAAACAAGAAATTTGTGGAGTGGTTGAAAATCGAGTTTTGATGACTCAATCCTAAGTGTATGTAAACTTCCGACTTCATCTGTACAGTCTGTATATGATACCTCCAAAGTCTGCTCCGGTGAGTCCAAAAACATAAACACCTGTCGCCGAAACGTCATAAGCTGTTTCAGACCCGGGTGTTTGGAACCCAACGGGACAACCTTAATTGAACTTGCAAACTTCCCAAAGCGCAATAACTCGCACTCCAATAGCTCATTGGGAATAAACGGCGGTACAATCGAAATCGTTACCCTTGTTGACGGAGAAATAAGTGGCGTAACTTGAATAAACATACCTTTAAGAAGTACGCCATGCTCAACCATACAATCAACAAGACGCTCTTCTTTAAGAAAAAACACTTTTTTCATCCGCGACACATAAGCAACATTCTCATATCCTACCTTCTCTCCCACGGCGACCAGAAACTCCTCCACGGTGACAGTAGCTTCAGTAACACACCTAAAGCCGTGCCGAAGTGACAGGGACCAGAAACTCCTCCACGGTGACAGTAGCTTCAGTAACACACCTAAAGCCGTGCCGAAGTGACAGGGACCAGAAACTCCTCCACGGTGACAGTATCTTCAGTAACACACCTAAAGCCGTGCCGAAGTGACAGGGACCAGAAACTCCTCCACGGTGACAGTAGCTTCAGTAACACACCTAAAGCCGTGCCGAAGTGACAGGGACCAGAAACTCCTCCACGGTGACAGTAGCTTCAGTAACACACCTAAAGCCGTGCTGAAGTGACAGGGAACAGAAACTCCTCCACGGTGACAGTATCTTCAGTAACACACCTAAAGCCGTGCCGAAGTGACAGGGACCAGAAACTCCTCCACGGTGACAGTATCTTCAGTAACACACCTAAAGCCGTGCTGAAGTGACAGGGAACAGAAACTCCTCCACGGTGACAGTAGCTTCAGTAACACACCTAAAGCCGTGCTGAAGTGACAGGGACCAGAAACTCCTCCACGGTGACAGTATCTTCAGTAACACACCTAAAGCCGTGCTGAAGTGACAGGGACCAGAAACTCCTCCACGGTGACAGTATCTTCAGTAACACACCTAAAGCCGTGCTGAAGTGACAGGGACCAGAAACTCCTCCACGGTGACAGTAGCTTCAGTAACACACCTAAAGCCGTGCGAAGTGACAGGGACCAGAAACTCCTCCACGGTGACAGTATCTTCAGTAACACACCTAAAGCCGTGCTGAAGTGACAGGGAACAGAAACTCCTCCACGGTGACAGTATCTTCAGTAACACACCTAAAGCCGTGCTGAAGTGACAGGGACCAGAAACTCCTCCACGGTGACAGTAGCTTCAGTAACACACCTAAAGCCGTGCTGAAGTGACAGGGACCAGAAACTCCTCCACGGTGACAGTAGCTTCAGTAACACACCTAAAGCCGTGCTGAAGTGACAGGGACCAGAAACTCCTCCACGGTGACAGTAGCTTCAGTAACACACCTAAAGCCGTGCTGAAGTGACAGGGACCAGAAACTCCTCCACGGTGACAGTATCTTCAGTAACACACCTAAAGCCGTGCCGAAGTGACAGGGACCAGAAACTCCTCCACGGTGACAGTATCTTCAGTAACACACCTAAAGCCGTGCTGAAGTGACAGGGACCAGAAACTCCTCCACCGTGACAGTATCTTCAGTAACACACCTAAAGCCGTGCTGAAGTGACAGGGAACAGAAACTCCTCCACGGTGACAGTATCTTCAGTAACACACCTAAAGCCGTGCTGAAGTGACAGGGACCAGAAACTCCTCCACGGTGACAGTAGCTTCAGTAACACACCTAAAGCCGTGCTGAAGTGACAGGGACGGCATCCCCATGTGGGTCACCATCCTCGCCAAAACCAGGGCAATTCTGACAAGTAATACAATATACTTAATTCTACAACAAAAATTAAAAAATGGAAAACCTTAATCATGCATAGAAAAAGGCAAACCACCAAGAAAAGGCAACAAGAAAGAAAACAGGATATCTAACTCCACACAACACTCACACTCACACAATTCCCAGCATGCACCAAACACCCAGCATGCACACAGAGAGAGAGAGAGAGAGAGAGAGAGAGAGAGAGAGCGAGAGAGAGCAAAGAGAGAGAGAGAGAGAGAGAGAGAGAGAGAGAGAGAGAGAGAGAGAATATGCAGACAGGGCGTAACGGGTCTCAGAGCAAAGCCGGTCATTGATTGGGTAATGAGCTGTTTAATGCAGATTCCAGAGTGTATGTGCATGTTAGTTTATGTGTGTGTGTGTGTGCATGGTCTAAATTTACCATCCTTTTAGGTAGTGTGGACATTTTGCCGGTCCCCAAAAGGAAAAATGCTATTTTAGGCTTACGGGTTAGGTTAAGGGATAAAATTAGGGGTAGGGTTAGAATAAGGGTTATGGTTAGGGTTATGGTTAGTGTTCGTGTTAGGAGTTAGGCTTAAGTTGAGTTTTAGGGTTAGGGGTGGGTTATGGTTAGGAGATAGGGTTAATGTTAGGGTTAGGTTAAACCAACGTGTGTGTGTGCGTGTGTGTGTCTAGGTTACTCTGTCTCTATTTCCCTCAGTGAAGCCACACAAACTAACAAAAGAGAAATCTTAGAAGGAAACACACAGACTGCCAAACACACAGCACAATACATCATTACCTGACCTTCTACTGCAGACGCACACACTCTCTGTCACACACACACACACACACACACATACTACAAAAACACACACACACCGCGGGGTCAGCCTGTGCATTTGCATGACAAAGGCCTAGTTAATTATTTAGCGAGTCTTATTTGATCAATACAGGGGAGCTGTATCCCACTGCCGAGAGGATTCTTCTTTAAGCCTTCATTATTCATAAGAGCGAGATAAAGAGAGGAACAAGAAAGAGGAAGAGAGAGAGAGGGAGAGAGAGAGAGGGAGGGAGAAGGAGAGAGAGAGAGAGAGAGAGAGAGAGAGAGAGAGAGAGAGAGAGAGAGAGAGAGAGAGGGAGCAACAGCAAAGCCGGTCGGGATCTGTTTCATGTGTACTAAAAGTTTGTCCTGTTTCACTCCTGATTAATATTTTAGAGTGTGTTCAAACTTAGACTGCACCTTTGTTTTCGTTGGAGGTGAAATAAGGGGGAAGGGTAAGGATGTGACACCGATGCAGGGGGAAAAGTGAGGATGTGACACCGATGCAGGGGGAAGGGTGAGGGTGTGACACCGAGGCGGTGTGTAGAGGGTCAAGGGGGTCGATGACCCAGAGCTTTGCCGGTACTGTAGGAGAACAGTAACACACAGAATGGTGTGCGTGTGTCTGCGTGTGTGTGCGTGTGTGTGTGTGTGCGTGTGTCTGTGTGTGTGTGTGTGTGTGGCAGTTATTTACTGAGTCACTCTCCTTTTGAGTCTCCTCAATATCCTTTTTTCACTCCTCCTGCTATCCTCCTATCCTCTTCCTCCCCTTCTCCATCCATCCTTCTATCCTCCTATCCTCCTTCATCCCACTTCCTATCCTCCATCTCACCTCCTATCCTCCATCCCATCTTCTATCCTCCTATCCTCTTCCTTCCCTCCTCCATCCCTCCTTCTATCCTCCTATCCTCCTTCATCCCACCTCCTATCCTCCATCCCTCCTTCTATCCTCCTATCCTCTTCCTTCCCTCCTCCATCCCTCCTTCTATCCTCCTTCATCCCACCTCCTATCCTCCATCCCTCCTTCTATCCTCCTATCCTCTTCCTTCCCTCCTCCATCCCTCCTTCTATCCTCCTATCCTCCTTCATCCCACCTCCTATTCTCATCCCTTCCCTAGTAGGCGTGTCTGTCTGGTGAGATATTCTAGTCTCAATCATATTGCATGCCTTTGACATCAAATATATGTATGTAGGTACCAAATATATGTCTGTAGGTATCAAATATATGTCTGTAGGTATCAAATATATGTATGTAGGTATCAAATATATGTCTGCAGGTATCAAATATATGTATGTAGGTATCAAATATATGTCTGTAGGTATCAAATATATGTCTGTAGGTATCAAATATATGTATGTAGGTATCAAATATATGTCTGTAGGTATCAAATATATGTATGTAGGTATCAAATATATGTATGTAGGTATCAAATATATGTATGTAGGTATCAAATATATGTATGTAGGTATCAAATATATGTCTGTAAATATCACATATATGTTTGTAAATATCAAATATATGTATGTAGTTTATCAAATATATGTTTGTAGGTATCAAATATATGTCTGTAGATATTAAATATATGTATGTAGGTATCAAATATATGTCTGTAGATATTAAATATATGTCTGTAGATATCAAATATATGTCTGTAGATATTAAATATATGTCTGTAGATATCACATATATGTCTGTAGATATTAAATATATGTATGTAGGTATCAAATATATGTCTGTAGGTATCAAATATATGTATGTAGGTATCAAACATATGTATGTAGGTATCAAATATATGTATGTAGGTATCAAATATATGTATGTAGGTATCACATATGTGTCTGTATATATCAAATATATGTATGTAGGTATCACATATGTGTCTGTATATATCAAATATATGTATGTAGGTATCAATATATGTCTGTAAATATCACATATATGTTTGTAAATATCAAATATATGTATGTAGTTTATCAAATATATGTTTGTAGGTATCAAATATATGTCTGTAGATATTAAATATATGTATGTAGGTATCAAATATATGTCTGTAGATATTAAATATATGTCTGTAGATATCAAATATATGTCTGTAGATATTAAATATATGTCTGTAGATATCACATATATGTCTGTAGATATTAAATATATGTATGTAGGTATCAAATATATGTCTGTAGGTATCAAATATATGTCTGTAAATACCACATATATGTATGTAGATATCAAATATATGTATGTAGGTATCACATATATGTCTGTAGATATAAAATATATGTCTGTAGATATCACATATATGTGAGTAGGTATCAAATATATGTCTGTAGATGTCAAATATATGTCTGTAGATATCAAATATATGTTTACAGCTTTTATAGAGATGGTAAAACATATATGGCTTGTTAGTCATAAACATAGTGGTAAAAACATGCATTAGTTATAAAGTGGCAGTTTTAGAGCTGTAGTCACAGGTCCTGTGTGTGTGTGCGTGTGTGTGTGTGTGTGTTTATTACTCACAGGTACATGTTTGCTCTCCAGCACCGCCCCAGGGCTCATGGCTAAAAATACCCACAATTCCACAGGAGTGTACGCTCGCCCTTTCACCCCTCTGGCCTTACCTGTCGCCTGAGGCGGGTGAGTAAGAACAGACACATACACACAAACACACACACACACACATAGACATTGCAACATTGTGTGTGTGCGTGCGTGCGCGCGTGTGTGTGTGTGTTGGCCTCAGCTGAACCCCTCTTCATGGTACATCGCCCCCTTGGGGACTGGAGGACAGTGTGGCCAGCCGGTGTGGTTATTAATGAAACACACTCACAGACACACAAGGCACATATCCAGCCACTACAAACCCACAGAATTGGTCCCTGGTTGAGAATGGGAGCAGTTTTATTGAGTTGTCGTCTTCTCATTTAGATAGTGCTGCTTCAGAGGGTTTTACATGGTCAGGAACATTCTTCCTCCTCTCTGGTTTATAGGATAAATAGCTCAATTTTGTTAAAGGCAGAACATAAAAAAGCCCGGTGCTGAAACAACCTCTAGCCATAGACTGTACACCTACAGCATCTTAGATCTGAGACTGAGAGTCAGATAGGTGAATAATGGTTCATATTAGACTGAGAGAGTCAGATAGGTGAATAATGGTTCATATTAGACTGAGAGAGTCAGATAGGTGAATAATGGTTTGTATTAGACTTAGAGAGTCAGATAGGTGAATAATGGTTCATATTAGACTGAGAGAGTCAGATAGGTGAATAATGGTTCATATTAGACTGAGAGAGTCAGATAGGTGAATAATGGTTCATATTAGACTGAGAGAGTCAGATAGGTGAATAATGGTTCATATTAGACTGAGAGAGTCAGATAGGTGAATAATGGTTCGTATTAGAAATATATAATGTGATGCAGACCAAGCACTTATGTTTTGTCAAATGTCAAATCACAACATTTATTTTACAGCTTAA